>NW_009212037.1:0-3850 GCF_000690835.1 Fulmarus glacialis
TGTCTACTCTAGGATCACCATATTGGCTTGCACTTTCTGTCACTTCTTACTTCTTTGTGGACAGAAAGTGTTTTTCTTAAATTTTAAATGCCATGATTCAGAGGTGAAGCTGTGGTGTGGAAGAGATTTACATGCCAAATTTTTTTCCCTCTGTCATGTGGGAAGCAACTTGACCACTTGAAATAATCAAAGGAAAACTAAAAGGGAAGTTCTGTATGGAATTACTTAAAGCTGCTCTTGTTTTGATATAATTGACCACACACTATGCCTAATTACCTTATCAGTGGCAGTGTTATTAAAATTATCTGTCCATTCCTCCACAGACTTACCATGTAGAAACATCAATGTTTTTGAATACTGATAATGGTGTTATAACTATGATTTTCTAAGGACACAGGCAAGGCAGGGCTCATAGGAAGAGGTATTTCCTAAGACTGCTAAGTTTAAGTAGGAAAGAGATGAGTTTTTTTACTTTTTAATCCTTCTTTAAGCCTGAAATAGAAGCCACAAACTTAAGAGCTAAAACATATGAGAACAATTCCTTAGAAGTTAATTACCTGTAAGTTAGATCATCTTAGATCATCTCTGAAAGTATAGCACTTCTAGGTGGGTGGAGGAGGAGTTGGGAGAAGGAAAAGAAGGATATTTCTCCTGAAAGAAAGAAGGAGTCATTTTGGGGGAGGGAGGTTAATGTGCCATTAAGCCCTTACTTTCATGACTTTTGGTGCTCAATAGACTTAAGAATTTTCATTTCCCCCTCCTATTTTTGAAGGTATTTTATAGCTCTTTCTTGAGGTTCAGGACTCAGAGATCAGAAGGGGAAAGACATAAGAAATATTCTTTCATTGGTAACTGGATGTTTGTCTTAATTTGCTTGTCTGTGCAAATTCCTTCCTGTGCATAATGATTGCTTAGTTTAATCTGTGTGTTTATCTGTCCTGGTTTCGGCTGGGATAGGGTTAAATTTCTTGCTAGTGCTGTGTTTTGGATTTAGTATGAGAAGAATGTTGATAACACACTGATGTTTTCAGTTGTTGCTAAGTACCCTGTCAAGGACAGCTTCCATGCCCTACCAAGCAGAGGCTGGGAGGAGGGAGCATAGCCGGGACAGCTGGCCCAGCTGGCCAACAGGGTATTCCATACCATGTGACGTCATGCTCAGTATATGAATGGTAGGTGTGATCCAGGAAGCAGCGATCACTACTTGGTTATCGGTCAGCACGGGTGGTGAGGAATTGCATTGTGCATCACTCATTTTGTATATTCTATCATTATCATTATTATTATTATTATTTTCCCTTTTCTGTTCTATTAAACTGTCTTTATCACAACCCACGAGTTTTCCTCACTCTTACCCTTCCAATTCTCTCCCCGTCCCACAGCGGGGGGGAGTGAGCGAGTGGCTGGGGGGGTTGGCTGCCTGCCAGGTTAACCCACGACATTATCATAAGGGCATTTGATGGACTGGATGAAGTTCACTGTAATTGAGAAGTGTTGATGTAAAATCTGGGCATTTTGATGATTCTTTTCTGGGTGATATGTAGTGTGCTAGTCATTATGCTGCTTGCAGGTTTTATGTTTATTGTTCAGTATAGTTATAGATCTATTTGGTGCATTTTGGGCCACATTTTAGAATGTCATTTTTGGTAATTACTTCAGTGAGAGCATTGTTCTTTAAGCAAAGATAAGTAGGACTGGCTCTGACAAGATTTTTTTCAAGGTAGGATGGTTTTTTAGTATAGACTGAAACTTTTTTCATAACTTTCCGTTATCAGTTCCAGGGCAAGACAGTGTGAGACAATGGGGTTTTCCTTCAGTGTAAAGTAAGTTCTTAAACAGTACTCAAGTAACACTGTCAAGACTGATCTGCATCTCTAGAAAAATATCCCTTTTGGGTAAAAACTTTTTTTAGATTATTTGGATGGGTATTCTGAAGGTTGTCCTCAGAATAAATGCAAGGGTATTTGATGGCCTGGCTGTATATTACTGCTTTGTAAGTGTATTTTCATGGGTTGCTGCAGGTGAGTGTGTTGGTTTGTGGATTTTTCTAGATGTACATTATAACCAATTTTTGTCTTGGCCTCAGAGTCTAGGAAGATGATGCTGTTGTAAGACTGTGCTGGAGATAGCTTAATATTATGATTTTTGATCTTGTTTATAACTGAATTTGTGATGGAAATAGATAAAGAGTCTATATTACTGGTTCAAATAACAAAAAAATCATTTATGTATTTTAGATACAAGCATAGGTTTTATGGTGCAGCTATTTATAATTTTATACTCAGGGTAGTTCATGAAAATGTTGGCATATTGTGAAGTGCTCAGTGTCTCTAGCTGCGCAGAAGTGTTAGCTATAGGAAACAAAAGTTGTTAAGACTTTTAAGTAAATGATCTTGACAGTATTGTCAGTCTGCAGAGGTAAGGATAGAATTCATCTCCATTTAAGATATCTGTATTTAGGTATCTCTTTGTATGCTGACTGTCTGATGTCCCATTACAGTTAGTTCAATCAATGCAGCCTGTAGAGTTTCAGCCTACCCTCCTCAAATAGACACTTACTGGTTGGTTGGGTTTTTTAATTAGGAATGTTGATGGCAACTTTGTTCTATTTTCACTGCCACAATAATTCTTTGCCTTCAGTGGGCAATATGAGGTGCATAAAGTTGACTGGATTTTATTCACAAATGGTATAGAGGGATTTTTAGAAGTAATGTCTCAGACAACAGAGATTTTGGTTTTTTTAGATTAACTGGCTGGTTTCATACTGTGGAGCAAGCTTAAATCCTTTTTTTTTTAATTATTAATTTCAGTAGAAACATAATGAAGGAAATAGCACATTAATGTTTTTCTAGACAAAATGAAGTAAGTTATTGTCCTTTTTGATGATTCACAAGCAAGACACTTGATTTTGACAGTTGGGTCTCTTCCCTTTGCAGGAATTTGGAGAACATCCAAATATCATCAAGCTGCTCGATGTTATCCGAGCTCAGAACGACAAGGACATCTACCTCATCTTTGAGTCCATGGGTGAGACTTAGCATTGCATCAGTCATTTAAATACAGGCTCTCTTACAAGCTATCTTTGTTCCCTACTTTGATAGTAGTGTGTTGATGATTTACATGAATATTCATGTAAGTAGACATATAAGTGGGAGCAGTACAGGGTTTTTTTATATATATCAGTTGTGATTAGATGGGAATAACAGTGAAACTTTAAAGGGAGCAATAATTATATGAGAACTGGCTGGTTGAGATGAAGAAAAGACGGCAGTGAGCAACCAATTAGAAGCCTTGTAGAGACTGAAGAGTTGCATATGGAAGAGACTATGTGCAATTTTATTATAACAAAAGTATGCAATAATAGAACAGTTACTGTAGCATGAACTGCAAGTCAAACTGATAATACAGAGAGATTGCAGTACTATTAGTAATTACAGTGTTAATTGCTGTTGAGGATGCACTTGAAAGATTACAGTTTGGACAATGGTCTATTCTGGCCTTGCTTTGAGGAACTTACGTTGACAACTTGGTAATCCTTTATTGATGTAAATATATTATTGATGTAATATATTACAGAGACAGATTTACATGCTGTGATTAAGAAGGGGAATTTGCTGAAAGATATCCACAAGTGTTACATTCTCTACCAACTCCTGAAGGCAACTAAATTCATCCACTCAGGAAATGTTATTCACAGAGATCAGAAGGTATATTTCAGTCATAGTCTTTAACCATCACTCAAGTTTTCTATTAAACACTAAATGGAAAAGCATGAAAAGAATGAGACTAGTAAAAGAACCTTGATAATAATCTGCCATTCAGAGAGTAGAATCATAGAATCATAGAATCA
>NW_009212038.1:0-5888 GCF_000690835.1 Fulmarus glacialis
GTAGGCCACCGCGCCCCTGCGCAGGTTGCCTGAAGGATGGATCACGAAAGCCTGACAAAAAATGGATCACCAGACTCTTGTCGGTGCCGGGGCTCCGGGCGATACGGAGAGAACCTTGCTTCCACCTCCCCTCCGAGAGGTTTGGGTTTTTTCCCAGCCTCATACCCTTAACACTTTCTTTTTCATTGCTGCCAATGCTTCTTTCTCACACTTTAAGAAAAAACGTACTGAAGACAAGCCCACCTAGGCTTCCAGCCTAGGCTTCCCCACCCTGCTACCAACACCACCAGGGCTGCTGGCTGTGGGGCAGCAGTTCAAAGTAAGACGCTGTCCCATCGCACGTATTTCATTGTCTATTTCTACACCAAGGAAGAAGGCAGCAGCCCCGTGCATGTGGAGTCACCTCCTGGGACCAGAGCCCGCATGGGAAAACACGGATTTTAGTCTTAAGAAACCACCTTCAAACAGCAACGAGGAAGTCGGACTCCCACGTGCTTTAACTTACCCATGAAGCGAAGCCATTACACCATCTGCCTCCCCCTCGCTTTCCCGAGGGTGGGATCTCATGGACAGCGGCCTTTTCAGATCCTTTGAAAAGAGGTGACAATACAAAGTCCAAATATATTCCTTACTATTAAAACTACCAAGTAGGCAATACCAATGGGAATTTCACATAGGAGATTGTCTTTCTGAAGACAGTAATAAAGACTTCTCATTAAGGCAGGGCAATTAATGTGGACTGTAGCATTGTCAACAGGCAGAGAGAAAAAGTATAAATCTCCCAGTTTTTCAAGAATATCCTGCATCCAGTGCACTTAAGCTAAGCTGAAAGATGTTGCTTCTTTCTTTTTACATCTCACATAAAAATTGCAAAAGCAAAGCTGTAAAGGCAACTGATTTCTGGAGACTGCTTTTTCCAGTGCTGCCCCAAGTCACGCAACATGTTGCAAAAAATTTAACAGATGCTTTAATCCATTTTACAAATCTCAAAGCCGAATGTTTGAATTTCTATTTGCCAGCGCTAGCGAGAGTAAAACAGCGTCCAGACTGCTGCTGATAGTATATTCTGGAAGAAAACTAGGAAAGCCTTGACAAAATTGAAGGCAGCAGCAGATGTATTTCCATGTGAGTTACTCAATATATTTTCCTTACCCCATATAAATAGAAATTTCAGGTCGTGATGCAGAAAGCATTGTCCACCTCTCTGCCGCTGTACTTTTTCTGCCCAAGCTTCCAAAGGCAAGCCAGGCTTATCTGGATGCTTATCACCCACCAAGGATTATGTTTTCCAGGTGTAGAAAGACAACAGAGCAGCTCATTCCTCTCCTTAGAGCTTTCTACACACTGCCTATGTGCTTTTTAAATACAAATCATTTACGTGCAAGTGCACACGGGACTGACTATCTCTTGAATTACCGTGCTCCAGGCAAGCAGAGGGAAAGGACACATCAGGTGAGGCATAGCTGTTGCCCGAGCGTGTAAGTGCTAACCTGCATTACGTGCTGCTGAGGCAGACCCCACCACCAGTCCTTTCTGAGCAGGGCAGCCCGCGCTTGCTAAGCAGGAGCCTGGCGAGGACGAATGCCATCCCATGGCTGAAGCACGTCGCTTGGCAGTGTCAGTGCCTTCTCCAGAAACACTACTGGAAGAAGGAAAAAAAACCAGTGTTAACTGTGACCTTGCTCCACTTCTCACTTATTTTCCTGACCGTCATCTGTGGTCATCCTTCCACTGTTTCACACACGTCCATTTTCATAGGGATCTTCAAAACCTATTTACCATCAGGGATTTCCCTTCAGCACGGAATATCCCTCTAAGAAGTATTTCTTAGAGCAACATTACAATGTCCCCCCTCCCATGGCATTAATAATCACGGCCTTCCCATGATCACTCATACATAAAACCATACGGTAAAGAACTACGTATGGCTTTGTCCAATCTCTGAACTAACCAACTGAACATAATGCCGTGTTTAATCTTCATTAAAACGGGTCGGCGCAGCGGTCCGGGGAGACGTGCTGTGCCATCTGCTGGCTGCCTGCGCTGGGCGTGCTGATACGCTGCGTTCCCTCTTGCCTTCAGCCTTCATCCCACCGTTTCTGGGGAGCGCATCTATAACACTGCACTCTTGTTATTTATTGCTCAGATGGAAGTTGCCAGAATTTCGGTTGCCAGCTTCCTAAAGCTTTTCAAGGGAACACAAAGCCGCCTTGGATCCTTACAGCTTGCCTGCAGATCTATGGAAGATCGTCAGCCCTTCCTTTTTGCACGGAGTGCGAAACACGTGCGAGCAAGTGCTGTAGTAATGAGATCAGTTAGCATCTCTGCTGGATATTTTCTGCATCCCATGTGATGTCTGTTATGCAACACCATTCCTTCCCAGAAAAAGCACCTAAGCTGCTTTTTTTCCCAGCACGTTACCTTTTACTGACCTCTTCGCAAAGCCTCAGGAGCGTAGCTCAGCATTATCAGTGGTGGCCTCCATTATGTGCGAAGGACTGCATTAATTTCCATGTCCCAGGAGGTTCTTTTGATCTTAACATCGTTCCTCTCCTTTGCAAGGATTTTGCCACATGAAAAGCATATATAGGCTCACCCCCAGCCACGTCAATATGTGATGAATTAATCCTTACTCCTGCTCTTACCTGCGACCTTTCCCGTTCCCATACAGACATCTGCTACCAGCACAGGCAGCAAGTCCCAGCACTGACCTGAAACACCAAGTTTTCCTTCTCTGCTGCCATCAACACTCCTCCAGCCCTTACTGTAGTTTCCATTATCCCTTGCTGTGCAAAATGCCACAGCTCTGCAGGCAGGCAAAGATCTCGCAAGCAATTTCGTAGAGGGGATCAATTGCCAATGCTTCATAGCCTGTTTCCGTGGAGCAATTTTTTTTTTATTATTATTATTATGCAGCATTTAACTGCTGTTTGGCCTGTCAGCAGCAGGGGGCAAACAAATGCAGGGCCATTAAATTTCACTATTTTGTCCTATACATCTATCTACCATTCCAGAATCCCGCCTGAAATCGCCACGCATAGCTCCGCATCCCATGGATCCGGGACATATAAGGACTACAAAAAGTCTCCTTACTTCTGTTCCCATGTGTCCAGCTTGAGTTTATTGTTTCTCTGCCTCTCCCTTTAACAGTCAGCTTTCAAAATCAACAAAATATTCTCCAGTCAGCTATGAAGAGCATGTGCCTGGCAGAAACAGGCCTAGGGTGTCAAGGTTTACATCAAAACCTACGGAAGAACGTTTCACTTGCAGAAAACAAGCAGAGCGCCTGCATGTTTGAATTATAGCACCTAGCCTGTCACAGGTTCAAGAACACACGCTCGTATTTTGGCTTCCCCTAAGACTATCACACACAAAAAACAAAACAAAACAAAACAACCCCAAAACAAACCACCTAGATACACTAGCGCTTCCGTAACATGAAGTAGCATTTATTGACAAGACAATTATTCCCCTTAACTGATTTCACACAGGAAACAGACAGTAGTACCTTTCAGATGCTACTGGTACACAAATCAAGGCATGGGCTCCCCGAAACCTGTCCCAGACACAAGTGCAGGTCTTACCTGAGACACTTTGTTAAACTTTTAAGAAAAATTAATCAGTCATTGCTCCTTTACAGCCTGAACTGGAACTGGTCACTCCCAGCAAGAACTTCAATGTGGGTTTAAATTGAAGACAACATTACGTGTTACCTGTTTGTCCTGTATCAATGCTACATTAGACCTATAACAGCAGACAACTGTTAACATATTTATCATAGATGAAGTGAACATTTTTATCACAGACATAAATAACTATGAAATCCAGAAAAGTCTTGCTTTGCTTCTCTCCGAATTCAGGAGGGGAAACAGTATCTCAGGCCACATGGGATTTAAGTAATAGCTTTCTGCTCCGTCAGAAAATTGAGAAGATTTAAACGAGCCTTAAAGTAGCTAATGTAATGTATGAGCTCAAGGACTTAATCAGAACAAGAAATAGAGAAAATACCATAACCACACATATCTCATTCTGCAGCTCAACACAGAAAAAGGATGGACTAGAACAAGACAGGAAAAAGGAGAACACAGCGACAGCTGCATAATTCCATTCTCAATCCGCCCTCAGGAGGTCCCCCCGTCCTGTCCCGTCCCGTCCCGTCCCATCCCGCATGGGCTATTTCATTCCCGTTGCTTGACACATCCCTTGCAGCCTCTCAAAACCAGTATTTACAGTGTGGAAAGACGACAGCATTGCAGTAGAGGAAAACACCTTAACACGCAGGCCAGGTGAGGAAAAGGCCCCGTGCTACTTTTAGACGTCGCACCTTCTGAAAAAAAAAACCCCAAATACCACCTCCCTCCCCCTCTCCCCCACCCAGTGTTCTTAAAGATAAAAAACACAGCATCTTTTATAAAATTTTTATTGGATTCAGTAGTGCTACTCGCAGCTCTCAGAAACAGACAAAAATCAGTATCACCGAAGCTTCCTGCTTTTCTTAACTCCTGCGCGAATGCCAGACGGTTCCCCGGCATATCTGTGCAACTCCCTCCGAACTTCACGGACCTGGCCCTTGCGGCGAATCTTGGCTCGCCGAAACTTCTCCCGATGCTTGACCCGGGGGTTGCGATCGATCTTCTTCCTTCTGGGCGTGAGGCCTTTGTTCTTGATCATCTGATAGGTCACACCTCTCTTTTTGTTTGGATCCTCTCCTTCTAACTCCACGTCTTCTTCAAGCGTGTCTTGGTCTTCAGTTCTCTTCCTCTTGAGTTTCAACTTCTCCTCCATCATCTTATAGTATTTTAGGGCAGCCTCTTCATCCAGGTCCGACTCATCTGATGGTTCATCAGCAGTAGCCCGGCCACTAGCAAGTGCAGGAGCGCTTTTTGATTTGTTTTTCTTAACATCCAGTGGGAGAAACACCGCAAACTTCTTCTCCTTCCGTAATTTATCTTCCTTCTTATCATAGTAGCTTTTCAAAAGCATGCGAACTTGTGAGGATAACTTTTGATCTATAACAGCTAGGTCATTGATTATATTTCTATAAGCAACCAGCCGTTCGATAATGGGGTGACTATGAACCGGCATCCTCTTGGACTTCAAAACCAGATAGAAACTGATATTGGCACAGTAATTCAAGTAGAGATGATACTTGGTCTGCAAATAGCGACTGCCTTTCCCTTGCGGGATAGTGCCATTTTTGACCATTTGCAGCAGCGGGTGCAGTTCGTCCTTGAGCTCCATTAGCTTGACTTCAAAGTCCTCAATCAGCTGCAAGAGCTCAGGGGACTCCTGCTTCAGTAGCTTCAGCTTCTCCTTCTTGGAAAGGGCCTGCAAATCCTTGTCAATCTTCTGCCCCTTGCTATCGTGGGTTTTCTGCCGCTCAGCCAGATAGCCCTGGATCACATCCAGCCCGTAATCATCTTCTCCCAAGTTTTGCACCAACCGCCTCTGGATGACTTGAGCCTCCTGCTCCTCTTCTTCCTCCTCAGCATCGACTTCTTGCTGGCTACGCTTGCCCTTGGCCTGGGCATCGCTCCCGTAGTCCGTGTCGTAGTAGAGCTGCTTGCGTTGGCCCCAGGAGAGCTCGTGTGGGAGCTTGGTGTCCTGAAGGCGCTCCTCCAAGTCGCTTTCCATGGACAGGTCCCCATCTTCATCTTCAAATTCATCTATGTCCTCCTCTTTGCCTTCCCCATCCTCCTCCTCCTCACCTTCTTCATCCTCTTCTGCGCTGTGGTCCACATAAAGATCCAGTCCCTGTACCTCCTCCTCCTCCTCCTCCTCACCGTGTCCATCCTCCTCCTCCTCCTCGCTGTCCTCCTCGGGCAGTTGCAGCCCCAGTACTTCCTCCTCCTCCTCCTCCTCGCTGTTCCCGGCCTCCTCCCCGCTCT
>NW_009212039.1:0-7280 GCF_000690835.1 Fulmarus glacialis
ATGGAGAGTGGCTTGGCAAGTTCCTCCACATTCCAATTGTGGAATGTTTAGGTGGAAGAGGTAATAACTTGTTCTTGCTTCCTGTGCTGTATTTAATTTTGTCACTCTTCTGAGAACAAAAAGCCCCCAAGATGCAAGATTCCTATCTTGGAAAGTGCTTCACCTGCTAGGTTATGCTATGTAACTAGTATTTAACTGTCCTGCCTTCTTCCTCCTCCTCCATGCACGCACATGGAGGTATGCATTTTAGCCTGGGCATGGGAGAAGCCTGACAGAGCATGAATGTAGACTTAGGAATACATCCAGAGGCAGTTTGAACATAATGTATGTGAGTTGGTTTGTCCCAGCTTGCTCACTGTCTTCCCACCGCTACCACAAGGGACCTACTACATGGGTCTTCAGGTGCTCCTTGGCACTGTGCCAGGCCATGACCTGTGAGGACCAGAGCAACCCTTTCCTCTCTTGATCATTTCTGGGAGAAGAATTCATTGATTTGTACACTTGCAATCACAGATCTCATTTCAGTTACCTGGGCAAGCATTCTCAAGCAGTAGAAGGTCTAACAGATGGTGGAATAACAAAACTGTATCAGCGAGAAAGGGCTGAATGAAGAGTAACAGTCTCAAGTATGAAGAGGCACCTTATGCTATGAAGACATGCCAATAACCCTGTGGTGGTCTGTCAAGGGTTCTCTTAGCTACAGTCTGTAGTTGAGAAAATTCCCCCCTACCTCCCTAAGAGGATGAAAGCCATAATTCCTTAAATTGGACTACTTTGAAAATACCTTCTTTTCCTTCCCACCCCCCCTTCTTTTTATATTACATTTAACTATGTACTTCAGAATTAGAGTTAATTAACATGAAAAGACTGCAGGCATTGACATTAAAATTCAGAAGACAATTAAGTGTTGTGGAAAGTGTTTCCCTTCGTTCACTCAGTTATCATAACAGGTTTTCTCACACAAGGTCAAATGAGCAAAAAACATTCAGACATAAAGCCTGCAGGTGTTAGGTGCCCATTTGTGACTTTAGAAAGCACTATGCGTTCTTCTGCAAACTTTAATTGCACTAGTTCTTTAATCACAGATGTGCATATTGGTCTAAATCTCTTCCCTCTAAAAGCAATAGCAACATTTCCACTGAATTCAACAAAAATGCTCTCATAAAAATAAGACAAATATGTAGCAGTTACTTTGTTGTTTGTAAACTGAGGTCTTTTTTCTGTGTTTTTTCTCTGTTAGAAGCTGAAAAAAATAAATGCTGGTGCCATATTTATAATACGTTTTAATTTTAGCTTATCCATAACAAGAAAGTTACAGTTAAGACAATATTTATCATGTATTTGCAGGATTTAGTTCCATCTGCCTAAAAAACATTCGGCAGTCAAGTTTTTTATTAAAAATATCACTAGAAGTGGTACTCACATACTAAGTCTCCAATTTTAAGTCATGTAATAGTTTGAGTCATAACTTGTTACTGAAGATTGGGAACAACATTGATTATTACAAAACAACACCCAGTTTTACAAACACTGGATACTATAGAAATACCACATTCAGAAAAGAAAATGAAGTCCCAGGAAAAAAATTTTCTCAAAGATCTGTTCAGATTACTTCACTGGCATCAAAGAATAATTTATTCCAGTGTTAGCAAAACTTTTTTGTTTGGTTAATTCATCAAAGATTTCCTATTTATATAGGAAAGATTTCCTGTTCATACAGGAAATCTCTTAGTTGGACACATATTCATAATTCTGACCTTTTCTAATTTATGATAAAATGCGGTGACTCACATGAGGTAAATAACAAAAATCACAAGATTAGACAGCATAGAAATTAAATGTTTTAGATTTTAATATATGCCTGCTTCTGTCAGTGTGTACATTTCACCATTTAGATTCAATTCACATATAAATAACATAAAATCGTCTCTAAGAATTTCCTACTCTATTTTAAAAAAAATTTGAGGGAAGGGGGAATGATAAAATGATTGAAATTTTATTATACTATAAATTTTTCACTGAACTGTATTAATATTGAAATTTTCAGTATATTTTTCCAGAAATAAAACAATAAAACTTGGTTATCTTTGAAAAATAGGAAAACAGAGTGACTTTCATTTTTTATACTTTGTAAAATCGGCATTCTATTTTTTAAACAACATAAGGCATAAAGAAGGCCAAGATAAATGAACTAGCAACTTACTCAATTTACCCTGTGGATTGTACACAATCAGTAAATCATGCTCATTTGGCCCAAAGAATTAAGCAAAATAAATAAAAGTAAAATATTGTACCAAAGAAACACAATCACACTCATAACATGATATTAACAAACTCGCATTGTACCATGACTTACACACAAGTGCATTCTTAAAAGCTTCAATACAAGTCATAAAAGAATAAGGGGAAAAAGACATGCAGTAGTTGCTGTATCTCATCAAATTGTAGCTGAAAAATAAATTAATTTAAGTCTCAAAATGGACAAAATAAGAAAAATCATATATGACATGATATTAATCTGAGAATTGTATGTTTGCTTCAAAGTGAGCAACGTGAGATTTTTTAAATTATTTAAATCTGCAATAAATAAATAATTGTCGACAAAACAAGAATTTGAGTGTTTCCTATGTGACATGGGTAACATGTCTAGAAAAATAATTGTCCTCATTAGCTAGAGTACATTTTCACTTTATTCTTAGTTCACAGAAGAAGTTGAAAGGTGGATTTGATTTGATATAGATATTTATACTGCAATAGCATTTAATATAGAAGCAGAACAAAAGGAGCAAAGTAAAACCAGTTTGTGCCAGCAAGAGCAACAGTACCTTTTCTGATAGTGATATTGAAATAGAATAAATCACTCCATTGAATTGAATGGAGCTTTTTCTATTTATGGCAGATGAAGATTTGTCACAGCAAGTCTTCCTTGTATATTTTTACTACAGATATGGTTGTTATTGTTGTTGTTGTTATCTACTTACTGTTAATGAAGATAATAGAATTGCTTGTACTCTACTCTGTGCTTTGAAAGCAGTATAAACAAATAATTGAAAATGTTAGTTCTCATAGTACTGCAATTCTTAGACCAGTTTTTGCCCCTGTGCATCACTGCCACCATATTTGTCTTAATTTAAAGATAATTTGGGATACTTGAGACTATTTTAGCTTGGCTACTTTCCAAGAAATGTATAGTTTATTGATGCATATTAATCTATAAAAGTAACATGAAACTCAATTGACAACTTGCATAACTTTCAAAAAGCATTTTTTTTTCTTCCTTTCTTTTCATGTTACAAAGTCAGTCTGACTAGACATGTAAGGGCTATGTTTGCCACATATTTTTCTCTTCAATTTAGCAGCAGTGCTGATATAATTTTGTACCTCTGCCTTTTTTTACCTTTTCACCGTTACATGGCTATTCCTCTATACTGTAATTGGCACCATGTATGATACAGTATTGTTTATGGGGGTTTTTGTTTGTTTGTTTGTTTGGGTTTTGTTGTTTTTTGTTTTTTCTTAAGGGGTCTATTTCCCATTTTGTTATTTTAGTGCTATTTCAGCAAGTTTTCAGTGAATTTTCACTCTTCAAAGTCAGCTTCTGTCAGGAGTAAAACACATCATCTCTTTCCTGAGCCCTTCAGTTTCCTTGGTGTTTGTCTTCAAATTAAGTTGCCAGCAAAATATAAAATCACAACAGGAAACAAACAAATTATCATAACTTTAATCATACCAAGCTATAGGAAAAAGCGGGAAAGTGCTGAATAACCATCCGTTCTCCAAGCAGCCTGGTTTGAGGGTGGAAGGAGATGAAACATTTGTATCTGGATGGAAGGAATTGCTCTGCTTGTTCTCCAGTCCTTCTCCACATCTATGTTTCAGGTCTTGAACCTACTGTTACTGACAATCCTCAAAACAGAAAATGGTTCCCTAATAAAATACTCATACTTTGCTTCTTACGGAAGAGTATACTCTACTCCTTGCTACAGACTGTTACCATGGACTTCACAGAATCACAGGATCATAGAATGGTTGAGGTTAACTTGACTGGGTTAACCTGGCACCTTCGTTTTTTTACAAAAGCCAAAGCTTGACAGAAATGTTTCCCCTTTCCCATCTCTATTGGGAATTTTTTCTTTAGAAATAAAACAGAATAAATTCCCATATGGGACCTATGAAGTGTTTTGAAAATATCAGCTTTTCTGGATTTCTTGATGCTTTTGAAAGGAGAAAGAAGACTGCCTGCCTTGCCTTCGGGGTCTTTATGTAGCAGAATACAGAGAAAATGTATGAATGAACAGCAGGTAGAAAAATTTGTTTGTTTTTATACAAATCCCTTTTGGTTTTCTTCAGCCAGACTTTTACTTCATCTTCCCTAGAAGGGAAGAGACCAAACTACTTTACTTCCTACTGCTAAATAACTGTGTTTCTACACTGTGCTTTGAAACAGACACTACTCTATGGCTGAGCAGAAAGAACAGCAAAAAGAATGAAAAAAAAACATAAGGAAGAACATGAATTTCAGTGTATCTTCCTTGATTTGTATCCATCACCTTTCTCAGTCATGTACTACAGGATTTTTCAGGATTCAGACCATTACTTATAAAGAATCTATCCCTTTCCTCTCCTGAGCTTGTTTTGCAATCTCTGATCAGAGATTCAGAATCGGAATCAGAAAACTGATGACCTTTCTTTCTCTCAAAGAGCTTTTCAAGAATCTGAACAAATAAAGTCTGTACTATGTTACCCTGCCGCTAATTTTCACTAACGCCAGGTTCATTGGCAGATTGAATTTGGGAAAGCAATGCCTTAATCCATAGTTCTCAAATCCATCCTGTGTTTTTTGCTTAAGAATTTTCAGTGACTTCTTTTTATGTTACTCCTAGAGTCTATTACAAGTCAGAGATCTATTAGCTCTAATTCCTAGCAGGGAATGGAGTTTTCTTGGACCATTAAAACTTGTAACTTAAGATAAGGCCATGAATGAAGACATACAATCTAACCTGAGCATCATGATATTAAACTGTATAATTTTGTAATCCCAGAAAAAAGCATTGTTAGTTGTCCTTATTAAAGGACAAAAATAAAGTTATGATAATTGGGAAAGAAGCAAATAAAAGAATTACTGTATCTACTGAATTCTTTTAAATTTTTTCCCCAAAATATTTCAAATTAGTGTTACCATCATCTACATGCTTCTGGCCTCACACACCATGTTACATTAATGAAATTTGCTAAATTGATGCAATGCACTGATCAGCTTGGCAGATCAGTTGTGATGATAATAATAAGAACAGCAACAACAGCTTCCTGCCTTCAATTGACTAATGCTATTAATCCTGTGACTCATCATTCCTCATATTCAAACAGGACAAAAAATCTTCACAACCTTAATGTCATCATTTTCCCATAGATGAAAAGCAGTCATTTTAGATAATGGGAAAATGTTATTTTCTTTTTCTTCCCCATCACCATGTCCCTTAGCTCCTTAACTTTCTCTAAAGAAGATCTTAAGACAACCTTTTAAATCAGACTTCCATGTCTACAAGTGATGTTGGTTTACTTAGATGAAAATAATGCCTGAATAGTCTGAACCAGATTTCTGAAGTAATCTATCACTTGTCAGAATTGCTGAAAAGCTAAAATATATAACAAGCAAGTAGCAGTTTTGGAAGTATATTGATGTTACAGGTCTGTAACTGAAACATTTGATGAATTTTACAGGTATTATAAACTCATCTATGCATTTATCTCAGAAATCCTTTTTTTGTTTGTTTTGATATTTGTTGTTCTCTAAAATAATGTTGGAGGTTAAAACAAACGGCTTTCATGATTTGAAAATGCAAACTGTATCTTTGTTTTACAGTAATACAAGATATTCCATATAATCTGAATTGAGGTTTTAAATTTAAATAGACTGGACATGAACCTTGCTTCTGTGGAACTAGCTAGCAATGGCCCCAGAATTTTAATATACATTCACAGAATATCCTTCAACTTTACAGCCATACAAGATACTATTAAGAAATCATATGTAAATTGAGCAATTAGAAGGATTTTCCTCTCTTGCTGTTTATTGTAGTCTTCAAATCAAAAGAAAAGAATCAAGCATTCCAAATGTTTTAGCTTTTGTAGAAAGTCAAAATATTCTGGTTGTTTCTCCGTTAGATTTTATCTATTTTAAAGATTTGATAGGCAAAAACAACACAAAGATAAGTAAAATTCTCAATGATATTACCATACTTGTCGTTTCTGTTTCTGTCTTTTGCATGAGGAAGAACCATTTTAAAAGGAGAGGAACCTTCACAGATTGTAAGGAGAAAATGTTTTCCTATTATTCTGCTAGCCAAATAATTTATAATGAGTGTCCCATACAAAAACCATCAAAGTATTCAAGAGAAAATAAAAACAAAAATCATCTTATTAGATCCTCTAAGTAATCCATTCTGCATTATTTCTCATAGAGTATTTACTAGCATATTGTCAAACTGAACATCATGTGGCTTAATCAATGGGACTTTAGTCACTCCCCTTGGGAATTCAAAGATTAACAATAGATCCTATCAGTAGGATGACTTTCTTCATCATTTCCCTTGCACATAATTACATTTCATGAATTTACTTGTCACTACAGTTTCTCATAATTTGTCCTTATTCAGTGATGAATAGCTCTCTGTATATGTCTGTGTTAAAGTATTTAATATGCTTCTGAAAAAACAATCCAAAACTGTGTTGGGTTTCTGCTGCTGAATTGTGCCACTTCACATTGCAAGCTATTAGCATTATATAATATAAGCCCCACTACTGTTGCTGGGGGTAAAGGAATCAGAAGAAACTTTACTGAAATAAATAAAGTAGATACCTTCTACTGAGTAAAGATACAAATCACTCAACCTATTGCTTTCTATGGAAAGTTATCTTTGGCACTAAGTCTGTAATAATTAAAATTTTTAAGTGTTCTGAATGAAAGGGATAAACACCTTCCCCTTCATCTTTCCCCTCATCTCATTCCAGACTCACTGATTTTTCTCCAAGTGTTGGGATGGAAAGATAAAAAGTAGAAAACAACAGTTTCAAAGTATAGGATTTCTTTTTTTTTTTGTTTTGCTGTTTTGAAATCAACATGTAGTAATTGTTAACATAATGTATTTTTGATTAAAAAAGAAATATCTTCCAAATAAAAGACAGTATCTTGTAACAGTATTTCTGCTTCAGAAAGAGCATTCAATAAGGCTTTACTACTATTCCTGGGTAAATCAAAAGTATGTTAACATATTTTTATA
>NW_009212040.1:0-6876 GCF_000690835.1 Fulmarus glacialis
GGTAAATGATGGAGAGTGGCTTGGCAAGAATAGCCAGGATCTTGTGGACTGTTTAAACAATTTCATGTAGACTCACTATCTAGGAAAAAAACAAAAACAAACAAAAACCCCAAAATGCCGAAACAGTTACCTATAGGCTTTTTCATATTTCTTTCAATCATTTCCAAAACACAGACTGAAAGCAACTCAAGCTGCTGGCTTGCAATAGAACTTTGATGTCTTTCTAACTTAGTCTGGTGGAAGAAGTGACCCATTTCCTTATTAGTTTTCTTACCACCGGCTTCAACATACAGTATATGGTACATACACAGTAAATAATATTTACCCGTGCTGGAAATGAATATTTCCAAATCCTTGAAATTGTCTTGCACACCTTAATACAGATAACATTTTCTAAAAGTTGCTGCTATACAGTTTATGTGAAGTAAATAACTTATCGTTGTAAATAAGAGGATATAAGACCAGTAAAAACATTTTCTGGAGCTATACTTCAAAATAAAGATTGAATTAGATCTTTCTATTTATTAATTTCTGACAAAGATCAGGAGTCTTTACTAGCAGTGAAATGTAGCGTAATTCTTTTTTTAATCCCTTTGACAATTCATAGTTTTTACCAAAAAAACCCCGACCTATCAAAACATTTCTTGTGAAGTGCTTTAAATAATTTGTAATAAAGTGCAGTTTGAAGTAGAGTAATTTGGAAATTTCTCAACTCTCTTTTAGTTCTGCATACAAGACAGCGAAAAAGTTGCAAAACCGAGATTTGTCAAAATTCCATAGATTTTTCCCCTGGATCAGTTCACTGTTAAGATTTTATTTTATTTTTTAAAACATGATCTGTACTTTCATAATTATTTTCCACCAAAAATCTTGTGGGATACATCAATTCTGATTATAGTCTTTAAAAAGCTTCCTTTCCAATTGGTATAATAAGTGAGTCATAGATTATGAGCTTTATCTTTGAACTCCCATCACCCCCCATATTAACTTTGAAAAGGATGATTTTTATATATTCTTTAAAAAAAACAAAAAATCCTCTTTTCTCTCCCTGCTACTCTCCTTTTTAATGAAAGAACTTTCCAGGGGAAAGTTTTCCTCATTAAGGAATTAAATTCAATGTATTGCATGTATACTGAGCATTTCATTATTATAAAATATGTGAATAACATAAAATATATGAATATTGTTAATATTAATAAAATATTTAGAATGTGAATACTTTAATCACATATTCTGTTAAATTTAAAAAAAAAAAAAACAAAAAATTGTCCTTTCCTGTTCACACCTTGACCCAGGCACAGAAAATTGAATCTATTGCTCCAGTTTGTCCTGTATTATTTTCTTGAATAAACATTTTTCACATACACAGAATAGCTAGGCCCATATACTTTTTTATAAAGAAAGATCACTTTATTTAGCATGAAAGAACTATCCTTGCCCTGGGCTTAAAGTACAGGAGTTAGATGATTTTAAATTATAAATTAAAGAACAATCTCAACATCTGCATGTGATACAGAAGTGCTATTTCTTATGCCAAGGAAAAGCCATGCTGTCATGTTCACTGTTGTTTTCAATATTTCATTCTTAAGATGGTGGGACCTAGAGGTGAACGCTGAATTCTTGAGCGATAGCTTATAAAATTCCTAATTGCTTTTGCCAAAACATGACTTACCTGTTTCAAAGGATACTACTGCTATAAAGGCATGTAGCTGATCAGACAGCAAAAGGGGGAGATCCAACCCTTCTGTCACTTCTGCTGGTAACAGTGAAGTCAGCAAAGCTGCACTTTTTACCTTTTCATATGACAAGACAAGTAAACTGCAGTTGTTCATGAATAAATGAAGTCATCACTGTACAAAAAGGGTTTGTGGCCACAGTTAAATGCTTCGTGAGGAATTACACTCCCAGTACGTTTGATTTGTCTTCCAGAGGTTTTCTCAATTATCCTTCATGAATCCCTCAGATTTGTGAAGGACCCTGCGCATTTGGCAAGCGCACATGTGAGAACTCGTCTGTGCACATTCAGACCACAGCAGTAGTTGCATCTCTGTTCTCTTTGAATCAGTGTCACAGCAGAAGACACTCGCAGCTGGACATCTATCCAAAGCCACACACTGCTTTGGACTTGCTCATTTTCAACCAGCACCACTAACCCCTCACAGGTTACATGATGCTTTATGGACACCTACATGTTTGACCCCCGCCCCACAACCTGTAAGTCTCTAGGCCTCCAGTTTCATTTGCTTCCATCTTGCTGTTGCTAAAGATGCCACCCTCCAGAAATAGAAGCAGAAAATATTCAGAATTCCATGAGATAAAGAAAACAACAGAAAATGAAATTTTAGTTGTAAAATATACCTCTTTACAGCTCTTCTAGCACTTACACTTCCGCTGAGATTATCATCTATGCTTATTTGGGCACCCAGAAATTGAAACAAGTAGAGACAAGCCAAGGTACTAATGTCCAGTCTATTTTACTTCTGTTAGAATAGTGGCATACATGATGAATGAAGTCAGCAGGTCGAGGCCTCCTGTGGCTAGTCATTATCTACCAGACTAAGAATAAAGAATGGTTAGAGATGTCAGTACATTTTCTAGCTTTCTAGTTTATCCCCCAGATTCATTACTTCTAGCTGTCAGAGGTTTTGCATGCTTACAATGCAACATGACAGGTTAAAGTGTAAAGACTTTAAGTTTCTAACAATCTAAATATTCTTCTTCTGGTCCCATTTTAAAAAGGAAAAAAATAAAAAAAGATATTATTTGGCTTTGCTTTTACATTTAACATATGGGGCTGGAGGGAGCAGTGCATGCCCTGAGCTTAACTGGCTGAGAGGGCTGAACCACGGTAATTGCATGGCAGGGGACAGGCAGGAAGGTTTGAAGCCTGGTGAGATGGTTCCCTCTTCTTCTTGGGAAGATCTCAGGGTGGGTGTCCTGGACAATTCATGGCCGGTGATCAACAATCTCTCATATTTTATTCTTCAGAACATGTTTTCCCTTCACTTTTTCATCCAGTGTCTGTTGACTGATAGTGGAAGGCAGGCTGCCAAATTGGATTATGAGAAATGACCATGTCTATGTCTCTCTTGTATCTGAAATGTGTGCCTGTCAGTTACCTACCAAGGAGCAATGGGGCTTAAAACCTCAGGGTCAACAGGGAGTAGCTTAATATAAGTTTACATACAGCAAAAGGAAGGAGTAAATTTGGACACGTCCATGGAATTCAACCTCTTCCAGAAATCCATTGTCATTAGTGCCTAAAGGCTTCATTAAACCTCCATTTATCCTGGCACTTATCATCTTTCCTGTCAAATGTAGCCTTCAAAGGATGTCTCCAAGCCATTAACAATGCTATACTGCACGACTGCATGGTGCTCAATTTACCACAAACCCCGTAAGAACAACAGAACTCTTCTTAATACATTTGCCTATCCAGGAAGCATCAGTTTCATTTAGCCATGTTTTTCAGTTCGTTTCTATGTAAAATTGAAGATGTTGTCTCCAATCTGTTGAGCTCTACATGATTTGTTTCTTGGCCTCAACAGAGGCAGCTAATGTCAAGATTGTCACATCACATTAACAGCCTTTCCAAACTGCTGGACACCAATCTGAGTTGGATTGAATCACTTACAAAGGGAAATTCAGTTACAACAGAGGCTAATAGCTGGGATTGCAAGTCCAAACATGTACCTCGAAATGCAGCAGTGTTCCTGGAAATCTGGATACTGGAATTAATGTTTAGGGGTTTTTTTCTAGAATATGTCAGATAACCTTGAAGTAAACCTATTCTCCAGAGCAGAACATCTACTGAAAAAATCCTCAGTGAAAGAACCTGGGAATGGCAAATGGGGAAAACTGAAAGAATAAAGGTCTCTCAGGTGTACTCTCCCCCCTTTTTTTTTAAAAAACAGCACATACAGAATATGATATTATTTAATCAATTTACTGTCTTTAGAGATAACCACAAAATAAATGGATATTTTAGTAACTACAAATTTAAGAAATTGGAAATTGCATAGATTCTTGGTATTGCACTGTTGAGGAAACAATGTGAAACAAAATAATGCCTCTAACGTATGGTTTTCCTAAATTTTTGTTTGCTTAAGTTTCACCATCACTGACATTTACTTAGTGTGATCATCAGCTCCCAGTGGAGCATGCATAAGCACCGTCCACCAAGCACTTTACTGTACAGTGCACACTTACAGACAGCTGACCACAAACAGGTGCCCACTAACCATGAAGCAATGAGCTGCAGTGTCATCTGAGCACCTCAAGAGGAACAAGCAGAAGCTGGTGAAACATAGCTGCACATTAGCTGTATTCATACACAGATTAGAAGAAATGAAAGATACTGTACCATGAGGGGAAAAAAAAAAAAAAAACCTCAAAAAAACCCAAAACCAACACAAAAACATTAAGTAAAAAGTTGTTGTATAGGTGGTGATAACGGAAGGCTTTGCATATGTGAAAAAGGGTCAGAAGTTTGTTTTCTTTTCTCACCTAGAACTAACTTTTTAATTTTTTTGCCACTTGTCTTTGTAAAAAAACCCAACAAACTATATGGGGAATTTATTTACTGTCTCTCTTGAGGACATGTTACAGGTAATAAAGCAGGAGAAAGTGGCCTTTTCTGCAGCAGTAACTTAGAGGCAGAGTTTTATGAAAAAAAAAGAGAGAGGGAACTCAAACAATATGGACATTTTTGGTCAGAACCGTAGCGAAATAGAAGAAAACATTAGCAGCCATATTTTTTGAAACATTTTTTTTCCAAGGCAGAAGCTTTATCCTCTGCCTATGATCACATCACTGATATTTCAGGCTTTAGTGATACAGAGTAGCACCTGGATACTCAAACAGCCCCATCTATTTCAGGGATACTTGCTTTCATATTAAGATGCTACTGACACAAAGTAAGACTTCAGGAACAACCAGCTACTCAAATATTGTTAGTAGGTGTCTAATTAGATTTTACTAATTAGTTCCTATTAAGTTAAATTGAAAGTTAAAAATATACTACAATTAGACACCAGAAATAGAACTAGGACCACTGAAATTATCCTTATCACAATATTGTTTAAATTTACTATGAAATTGTGTATTAGATGATAGAATTACAACGTGAAATACATTTCAGAAACTGTCTCTTTTGGAATATAGTTCCCATGGAGACTTTTGGCCCAAGGCACAGTATGCTTGTGTCCTATATGCAAGCTGCATGGTGAGATGTTCTTTAGCCATGTGGCATAACAGGACCATGCAAAACCACCAGTCATGCTTAAGAGAGGAATGACAGAACTGCAAGGAAAATGGACATAAGGTGATCTGTGATATTTTTCAGGCTGGAATGTAATTGGGTACTTAGCATAGGTATATTTGTTGAGGTAAATTTACTGCACTTACTAGCTTTATAAATTGCCAGAAACTCATTGCAAAGCAAGCAACCCGAACCCAAACACGTTAGCACTGGCTTTGACTCGGTGCAGTCAGAGCCAACAGGCTTTGGCTGTTGACATTAAAAGGCTCAGGATCATATTCACAACACCTAGTAGTATCTTGATAAGAGCAAATAGAAAAAATTACTCAGCCAAGGAGAGCATATCAGGTATTCTGGGAGTGATATTACTGACGGCAACTCAGTGAGGACTGCGGCAAAGTTGATTCGTTCTTCAAGGACATCAACTTAAACAACACTGTCCTGCTACTGATGTCAGTGGACTTGGGCTTGTGTAATGGATGGAGGGATCACGCACAAGCCAGAGACTGGTATCACCTAAAGATTGCCTTAATTGGGCTGGGTTTTTTGTAGAAATTCTAAGATTCTTTTTTTCATTGTTATGAAGTCAGCCTTTTGTAACACTACATTTATGGCAATTTGAATAACA
Organism: Fulmarus glacialis; assembly: GCF_000690835.1. NCBI lineage: Eukaryota > Metazoa > Chordata > Aves > Procellariiformes > Procellariidae > Fulmarus > Fulmarus glacialis. The sequence goes on from NW_009212040.1 coordinate 5,889, forward strand.
TTATCCATAATGATAATTGCTATTTTTATTACAATTACTATTATTGTTTGGCGGTCTTCTTAATGTAAATAAATATTTTCTGCTAGAAAAGCTGACAGCCTCTCTTACTGACTTACCAACAAGACTGCAGTGATAAACTCCAGCAAGGGTGAATTGGATTTCTAGTTTTATTAGTTTAGTGTAGGTGACCTAGTCACAATGAGAATTTCTATGAATGTGGTTGTTACGCACTGACTTAAAAATAGATATAATGTCTATCCCCATGTGACATGTTTAATGTTGATAAGGAGTAATATGAGGCAAATGTGAGTTCAAGTTCATGTCTATGTACAAAAGCACTCCCTACCACTTTCTACTGTTGTAAGCTGTCGTAGACAGAGTTGTATCTTTGTTCAGTTTGTCTAGATATTTGTGCACTAGATACTGATCCATAACTGGTGCAAATGTGGGACTGCTTTAACTGGGAAAAAAAAAAAAAAAGTAATACTGTATAGGTTTGGCAGGCATTGTTTGTGTGATCTGTTGCTGTTAAGCTATAAAGAAATTTTCCTGAAAGAGTCCTCCCTAGGGGCAGCAAGTTTCAGAGTAAAATTTCAGGGTTTTTTCCTTTGTCCTGTTCAAAAAGTCATAATTGCATAAAAGAAAAATTTTAAATGGACGTGAGAGCTTGTCTACTTATTGCAAATTTTTAAAAATCTTTTCTAGCAATTACCATGGGAAGACTTAAACATCTAAAAAAAGCATGTGCAGTTGAAAACAAGGAAATATGATGCAAGTTATTTTATAATATCTCCTGGCTGTTCCTGTCATAGTTATTTTTCAACAAACCCAAAGTTTGATATTAATAGAAAGATCATTGTGTATGTGTTAATGGAATAGTTACTGTATGTATATTATACACCTAGCTCGATGAAGACCAACTGAACAGAGATAGATCATAATAGGAACATGAGAAACATGAGGTCAGCCTGACCTCGGTGCCAGGGAA
>NW_009212041.1:0-3273 GCF_000690835.1 Fulmarus glacialis
ATAATATTTCACAATATATATTGTGGAAGTTTATCTTTATGCTTGGTAAAATATAAACACTTGCCATAACTTCAAGCTTATTCCTCCATTGGGACTCTAGATTCTTTGATTTCTTGTAGCCATTTGATTCATGAAAAAGGTTAAAATAGTGCCACTGGGTCTATGAAAAGGTGTAAGGACTTAAATTTACCATGTGAATGGTCCTGTTGATCTCTTAACTGCTTATGCACATGAAGTGTTTTCAGGACCAAAATCATAGGTGAAAAGTTGTCCCCATTCCAATCACTTACAATTTTCAGTTGATGAAACATTGCTTTGTCTCTTGCATCAAATTGTCAAGCTGAAGTAAATCAGGAAAGCTTCCACAAATCCATAAGAAAAAACAACCTCAGAAATTCTACAGGCCTCATAATCCCACAATTTATGATACAATACTAAATGTTATTAACTAAAATGTAGTAACTTGGATGCAAAATTGCTGTAACATACATGGTATTATAAATATTTCAAAGGACATCGTAATTTACTTTATTATTTTAATTACTTTTTTTCCAGAAAGTCCAGGTTTACTTTTCACTCTAGAAAAAATGCTGGGTTTTTGCTTTTTTTCCTTCTAAAAATCTCACCTGTGATGAATAGTTAATTTAAAATGTTTAATTGTATTTAATATCTGTAAAAGATTTCCAACAATTTGATATGCATAACTTTATGTATATATATGTGATGGGATTTCTTTGTTTTTCCAGCCCCCCTTGTTAATCTGAGAGGTGGGACAGCAACAATGCTACATTTGGATTACTTATGAATGTAAGATATATATAATACTATAAGGAAAGGAAGCTTGGTGGTGTTCTGAACCTGTGTTCCTTACCAGGAAGTTCATTATTTTCATCCTTCCTCAGATGGAAGTTCTCAGTGGTAGTGGGGGATAGTTAGAACAACAAACAAACACAATCTGGGTTTGTATGTAGAGTAGAATTCAAGAAAAAGATTTATTTCCTCCTTCCTCATCCCAGCCCCAAACATAAGATTTAAAACATTTAAGTGCTTTAAGTGTAGTTGGAGAACATTAGGTTTCATGGTAGAGTTCCATATTTCTAGGGAGGTTGTTACAATGAAATTTCTCTTATATTTGTGAGAAACCAAAACATTGATTACATCTCAGCAAAAGGTTGGGTTTTTTTTTTTTTTCTTCCCTTACTGACTTGCTGCATGGGGAAACATTTGAACATAGGTATGTCTTAACCATTTTGAAAGTGAAAAGTCTTATGTTTATCCCAGCTGTTGTGGGCGTGATCTTTGTGACGTGAATACTTATGGAAGCCAGCAGAGAACAGAGAAATGGAAGAAAGGGCAGGAAACGCTGCTGAAACTTAAAAGGAAAAACAAGTAAATGCAGATATATGTGTTAAGCAGAAGGATTCACGCCTTTTATATTGTTATAGGTATAGAAATGGAAGGATAACAACACTTCTTTCTTTTCCTGGTAATGAGCACGCACATAGAATCAGAGAGAGAAATGTGGCATGAGAGTTTCTATTTAATTTGCATCAGAATTATTATTCTTAAGGCCAGTAACTTATTTAGTGAATCAGAATGTCAGCAATAAGCAGTTGTTCTGTAAGGCAAATAACAAGCTGTAGTTGCTTGCACTTGTGTCCCATTTTCCCTCTCTCTTCAACCCCCTGCAATATAACAGGGGGTAGCAAATACATAAAGCAAGCCTAATACCCCAAGGAAGTCTGGCTGATATATTTCTATTGAGATAGTTTTAAAGGAAAGTGTGAAGTCTGCTACCAGGTTACAGTGATATAGATGTGCTTGCCTGAACTTGCAGTGAGAGTGAGCATTTATCACTGTGGAAAGATTTCCATTCATCTTCAAAATCTCCTCTCTGGCATACTTAAGGTACCCTATTGTAACTGCTTGATCTGTCAGGAAAAGAATGCAGTAGATTTAATATCTGCAGAGTTTTGAGGAAAGGTCCAAGCTAGGTCCCATGCTGTTGGCCTTACTGGATTAAAAATATGGGAAGTTTATGGCTGACCTTGACATTGTACTATTTGCCTCCAGTGAGATCAGTGCATACTGAATGGTTGGGTTGGTGGGAGGGGTCTGTGTGGAAAGTATTTGATGGGAAAATGTGTACATACAGACCTGGCTGGAATTCATGTCTACCCAGTGTGTAAGGAATCGTTACCTAGGGGCACCAGGTGTTACACTCAAAATCATGTTTAAGGGCAAAGAGGAAGCATGCCTTGTATGTAAGTAAAGACAAGAATTTCTTGTTACTATAGTTGAAATGTCAAGAATCTAATAATTATTAATACAGATCTAATTGCTACAGAAAAAGAAAGAATGACAGTGCAGTGAAAATTTTATACACACTGCTGGGTTTCTACTCCTTTTCCTGCTCCCTTCTGTGGCTTCCCTGGGTCTGAAGGTGGGCAGTTTCATTCTGGGGTGTATGGGGGGCGTCACAGCAAGTTGTCAGCATGTGGAGAGCTTCACTGGGACAATACCTGACGTTCATGTGGATGGTTTCTTCTTCCTTGCTCCAGGATCCACGTGCTAACAAGGTTTGCTAACAAAGTTTTACACTCTTGATCTTTCTTCGTTGGTCTGCAGCTCTGTTACATCCAAATTTACTGTCTATATCGTGACATTTATGCATGTTAGATACTACTTGTTTGTTCTCTATGTTACCCCTAAAACCAGTTTTGTGTGGTTCCAGGTCTGCTTTTCTTTGACTATGGGTGAGTTGTTCGTAGCTGTTGAGTCTCCCGTGCCAAGGCTGTGCCCCGCTCGTGTCGCACGCCTGTGCTCTGTCTCCACTCCTGGTTACGCGGGTAGTTATGAAATGGCTGTCTGGAGGTGTAATGTGCTCTTTTGGGGTAACGGTTTGTGAGGGTTGTTTTAGAGATGAGCTAGGCCACTTGTAATTGTGGACCAGGTTCCTGTCAGAGTGCTGGATATCATTTAAATATTTAAATTTGTTTGTGAGAGGAGAAGGATGAAGCTAATAACCAAAAAAACCCCTCTTTTTTTCTAAATTGGACAAACCAGAAACCTCGTTGGAGGACTTTCTGTGGCGCTAATAATTTAGCATTAAGAATTAAAGACATTATTAATTGTTTTTGGTAACAGATGCTGGGTAATCAATGATGGTTATGGAGAGCTATGCTTCTTAGGATTATTTTGGGTTGGATATTTAACCATATATAGGGCTGTAGGAGCTCCGGGTGCCCCCGGGGAGCTGACGGCCCAGGAGGG
>NW_009212042.1:0-2018 GCF_000690835.1 Fulmarus glacialis
GGCGGGCAAGCAACGCCTGCGGTGCGGGGGCGTGCGGGGGCGTGCATGTGAGTGGGCGTGCGGAGGTGTTTGTTCGAGGTGTGTGGGGGGTGGTGGTGCTTTTTTGTGCGTAAGGGTGTGTGCGCGCGTACAAGCATGTGCACGTGTGTGTGACTGTCCCTATGGTGCGAGTGCGTCTGTGGGGGCCTGCTTGTGTTAGTGCATGCGTTGTGCATTTTTTTGGTGGGTGCGTGTGTGTTTGCGCCTGCACGTGCATGTGTGTCTGTGCAAGTGTGTGCCTGTGTGGGTGTGTTTGTGTGCATGCATGTGCTGTCGTGTGGAATGTGGGTGCACGTGTGCCTGTATGTGTGTGGTGTGTGATTGTGTGTGTGAGCGTGTGCGTGTGTATTTCTGTCTGTGCATGTGTGCGTCTATGTATGTGAGTGCATGTGTTTGTGTGTGTGCATCTGTGTGCTTGTGTGATTCTGTGCATGTGAGTGCATGTGTGTGTGCATGTTTTTTGCATATATGCATGCATGCATCTGCATGTGTGTGAGAGTGCGTCTGTGTATGTGTATTTTGTGTGTGCATGCATGTGTGTGCGTACGTTCTTACACATGTCAATGTGTGTGTCTCTGCGTATGCTTTTGTCTTGCACAAGTGTGTGCATTCATATAGGTTTGCATGTGTACGTTTTTATGTGGATGTTTTTATGGTGCGTATGTGCGCATGTGCATGTGTGTGAGTGCATGGGTATAATCTGAAGTGAAGTGCCGACGTACACAAGTGTGCAAGCTGAGAAATTTTGGCAGGCAGGCGGTCGCGAAGCGTGGATCTTTGCATGTGTGTCTGCACAGGGTTTTGCATTTCCCTGTGTTGAACGGTGTGTGTGGTTTTTGTATGTGCAAGGAGTGCTGTTGTGGAAAGGTGTGTTCTGGTTAGGAACTGTTTTCAGCAGGTGTGGATGTGATGTGAGGCTTTCTATATATGTGTAGGTACATATGTGAATTTGTATGAACATACATTTATGTGTATATAAATTATGTATCTATATATATGCAATAGTATACCACAATATCATAGAAAATATTATTGAAGGAATCTGGAAAGGTTCCCAAAGCACAACGTGAAAGAGGAAGTTTGCATGGCTGAGTCTGCTCCCATGTGGGTGTAGGGGTGAGCAGTATGCGCCTGCCTTCCGCCATTACTTGCAACTGTGCCCTGCTTTAGCGAGGCCAACAGCACTTAGCAGAGTGTGGCCCTGCATATGGCTGGCTGAACTCATCTCTGTAGCTGTAAGACTGCATGTAGCTGGCATGAGGAAAGAATATATTTAACTGCAAGTGCTGATGCTAACCAGCCCCATCGAATCCATACAGGTTTGTTTACCGGGAGAAGCAAAGGTGTATATTTCACAGCCTCGTGTACTGTCTACAGTCCTCTCTTGCAGACACATAAGTCTTGGAGAGTGACTGTTGTAACTGAAACGTGGGCTTGTTCACTTCCTCTGCAGCGGCTCAGGAATGTGATCTCACAAGCGATACAAGCCCAATGCTGGTGTTAAGGGTAGTGGCACATTAGGATCAACTTTCTGACAAAATTTCAGTGATCCCTGTTTTAAGTAATGTGGGATGGGTGAAAATCACTCTGTTCAGGACCAGCCTACTGTATTCATTAAAAGAATTCCAATGTATCTGTCCTTACTATATGCATGTATGTACATTTATGCATGTAAGTATGCACGTAACTGGAATACATTTTTCAAGAGCGTTTCAAAACTGAAGGGAGACTTGCACTTTCAGAATAGCATGAGTGGCCTCACTTCTAGTATTCAGCTTTGTCCTGGTTTCAGCTGGGATGGAGTTGATTTTCTTCCTATTAACTGGTATAGTGCTATGTTTTGGATGTAGTATGAGAATAGTGTTGATAACACACTGATGTTTTAGTTGTTGCTAAGTAATGTTTACGCTAGTCGAGGACTTTTCATCTTCCCGTGCCCTGCCAGGTGCACGGGGGGCTGGGAGGGAGCGTGGCCGGGA
>NW_009212042.1:2138-8937 GCF_000690835.1 Fulmarus glacialis
TGCGCGTGATGGAGCCCGGCTTTCCTGGAGATGGTTGAACCCCTGCCTGCCAATGGGAAGTAGTGAATGAATTCATTGTTTTGCTTTGCTTGCGCGCGTGGCTTTTGCTTTCCCTATTAAACTGTCTTTATCTCAACCCACGAGTTTTCTCATTTTTACCCTTGTCATTCTCTCCCCCATCCCACCTGGGCTGGGGTGAGCGAGCGGCTGCGTGGTGCTCAGTTGCTGGCTGGGGTTAAACCACGACAAGCTTTTTTTATGTGCTTGGAATAAAGTTCTGCCCTTATTCCCCCAAGAACACTTTCCAGCTCTGGAACTCAAATCTCCTTGGAGTAAATACTTTATCAGTTATAAAGGATAAGAAATAGATATTGAAGACCTAGACTTACTATTTCTAATTCATGCATTGCATTACTCAGTACTTCAATACCTAACTTATTTAGGAGGCTTATTTTAATGCTGTTAGAAGTCATGTCTGTTTGACATCCGGTAAGATTTACGCTGTGAGTTATCTGCATTACTTCTGAAAATGAAATTTTGGCTCATCAGTTAGATGTTATCGTGAACAAAGAAATGCTTACAGTTAAAAATCAGATGCCCAAGGAATTTTTGTGGCCAAATTCCTACTAATTTTCAAAGACCCTTAGGTTTCCAAGTAATTCAGATGCATTTTAAAAATAGTACTTCAGGTACTAAAGCACAGTTTAGGCACATTTGATAGTATTAATGCTAGGGATTGATTTGAATTTCTTTATAGAACACCCCCCACACCAACCCTCAAACATTGAGATGTTGCATTTTTATTGTGGGTGTTTTGTTTTTAAGTACTAGCATCCCTTAACTTTTTGAGTGATTCTGTGTTCAAGCTGTAAATTATGCTATATGTTTCATATTCATACAGTGTCCTCCTCCTCCTCCCTCTTACTTTTCCCTCCCTTCCTTTCTTCCCTCCATTCCTTCCTTCCTTCCTTCTTCCTTCCTTCCTTCCTTTCTTCCTTCCTTCCCTCCCTCTCTCCTTCCTTCCGTCCCCTTCTTTCTCTCTTCCCCTCCTTCTTTTCCCTTTTTTCTCTCTTTCTTTAATTTCGCTCTCTCACTGTTTTTCTTCCTCCCTTTGTGTTTTTCTTTCTCTCCCTTTCTCTCCCTCATTCTTTCTCTTTCTTGCCCTCTTTTTTCTCTTTCTTCTCTCTCCTTTTTTCTCTCTTTCTCCCCTCTTTTGGCATGGTCAACCTTATTGATCATTTGGGTACCAGTCAAGGATGAAAGTGACTTGGAAGGACCATTAAGTCAATCACTATGATTAAATACTCCCAAGAATTTTAAAATGTTCTGAAATCAGAAATGGGCAGATACTTAAATGTCTGACCTGTCAGGCACATGAATATCAGCAATGCTAGTGGAAAACGTGTATTGGAGACCTGACAGCGATGGTGCTCCTTCGTGCTATGTTGTTGGATGCTTCATAAGGTAAACTACGCTGTGATGCCTTAGTTATAGTATCTCTAAGCAGGCACTCCTGCCTCCAAGCATCTCCAAGAAATAAATACACCAAAATAGTTCCATGGAATAATGTGCTACTATTGGTATTTGCATTTCCCTCCCTTCACAGTTCTCTGTTCACTTTGCCAAGGCATATCAAATTTAAGTTTTGGTAATTACATTACAAATTCCTCCTACATTTTCAACTGCATTTGTTATTCTTCATTCACTGTCATATACTTTTGTGTAAGGTAGCTGTATTTTGTTAAATAACTCCTACATTTTGCCCCTGCGTAACTTCACTCTAATTGTTGATAGACTGATTGCTTTGCTTTGAAAAATGCAGTGGTGTCTTCCGTGACAAATAACACTGTGAATAATATGATACAAAATGCTTGCAAGCACAGACAACATATGTAGGCATGTGTAAAGCATATAGGTAACGATATTTAAAAATGTGTGTTTGACTTAGGATACAAATCTCATTCAGTCATATCACATAATTTTTTTGAGCATCCTGACATAATGCAGAATGTAGAATTGTCTGAATTCCCGTGACTTAGTCCATCTGGTTATAAACCCAAATATGACTATGTCAGACCTAAACACGACCCTGAACTGCCTGCTCTTCTGTTGGTGAGCCCTAACATTCTTCTCTTACCTTGAAAACAGTAGGATAGTGTTACAAATACACTCCCAAACTTCCTTTTTCTCACTTACGCTTTTCAACAGGTGTTGGAGTCCTTCAGAGGAGGTCACAGAGAGGACGACATCGTTGTGCCGTCCCCAGGTAGGTGGCACTTCACTCCTTACCTCTGTTTACTCATGGTAGAATAGTTTTACTGGTGTGAAACAGATAATGAGGTTTGGATGGGAAAGAAAATGTTGGGGTGCTACCATGTGCTGATGTTACTGCCACATATTCACAGTACAGGATACAGCCGTAGTATGAAGATCAAGTGTAATACAACCCAAACAAAGATGTAGTAAAGCAAATATAGTGATGGAAATAGCTGGAGGGGAAAGGTGTCATAATACCAACCTCCTCTTGACTACTGTTTAACTGAAGTTTTCATAAATCAGGTTCTAAGCTGCCTCTAGCACAAAATATCTCTTCAAGAAAACCAGATAGCAGCAATATTCAAGAGTACCCACTTACACGCCTGAATAAAGAAAAAAAGGAATACTTCTTTCAGATGCACTGTTCACAGGGAGACAGAGATCATATATTTCATTATCACAATTAGCTGTGATTTTGTTATCTTCCTATTAAATGTTCCTTTCATTCTGCTAGAGGTCACATCTGAAATCTGTTTGGAGACAAAAGAGAGAATGCAATTCTATTTTATGCAACATTTCCTGACTTAGATATTGTACTATATAACACTTAGTTTTCAAGTGGAATTCAAGGAATGAATTTTGGTCTACTGCTACCAGATTTTGCATATCTTGTCACTAAATTTATTTTTATTGTATCAGTCATAATCAGTCAAGATGATCTTGGTGTGTAGTTGTGTTTGTCTGGGATTTAGACAACTGACATTCTCAGCAAAGCTGTCACCACTCTAATGTTCTGCCATCTCTGGTCAGCAGAGTTTGAGTTTGATGATTTGGAAATCCTATAGGGTGTCTGAAAATCAGAAGTGTCTGACTTCTTTACACAGACAGAATTACTTTTTACATAGTATGCACAGTGAGACCAGGCTCACTAAGATGTGCTAGTCAGCGTGGGCAGAATTTAGATCTTGATTCCCCTGTCCTTAGTAGTTGAGTGGCATATGTTCAAATAGCTATTTGAACACTAGCTGTGTTACCCCTTAGATGTGGCAGTTTAAGACCTTTGATCCATGACCAAAGATGTCATTGTTTATTCTGCTCAATGCACTGCTTTGTTGAGATATGTAAGTAGCTCCCAATAAGCTCATGCACGTGATACACTGCAACATTGTGCAGTGAAAGCTTGCCGAAGGGACACTTGAATGGCAAAAGTTTAGAAAAGACGTTTAATGTGATTGTTGCAACAAATTCAATTATTTAGTATATACTTAAAGGCAGATTATCAGCTGGAGTTCTCGATACCATGGACATAAAAAAGGGAAATTCCATAATAGGAAATGGCTGCAGGTAGTGTCAGTAGAACAAAAGAGAAGAAGAGGTAAATATTGGGGGAAAAAAGTGTGGTAGGAAATTGCTATGCTTTGTCACTGAAGTAATAAATAAAAGAGAAATGTCTAGAATTGCATCAAATATTATCCTTCTGTCGTCATAGTACTACTGCAGCATGTAAAGGAAAAGAAATCAGGAAAGTGTGGTGAGGTGCTGAAATAGGAAAAAGAAAGATTTCTGGGTTTAGTGGATTGTGTAGGTAGGAAAGTGGGTGAGTGGTGGGGGGAGATTAAAACATCCTTCCAAGTTCCACGTTCCTGTTTGCATTAGATTGAGACATAGTAAATGTATATTAAACATGTCAGTTATTTAACTGTCATTCAGTGATAATCAGATGCAATGTATGTACTATCATTCTTCATTCTGCATTCTCACTGGTGAGTGTAGATTTTCTCAGTAAACTTCCATTTATTAGCCAGTGGGTGAAAAGAATACTTTATAGAAAAAAGGTTTCTACTGCATCTCAGATTTTGTTTTAATTATTTATGTGACTGGTTTTTATCTATATTATCTGTTGCATTGTTTAATGTTTAATGTTTTTAATGTCTTTGTGTGGTTCTTGGAATGTTAGGGAAGATAAGCACTGTGGATATAAAATTAATAATTAATTATTCTTGATGATACTTACAGGAGTTACATATATAAATCCTCTGGCGTCTGCAGGAGAACAAATCTAGAAGGCCTCTGTTTTGCTCTTATTCTGCGTGAAGGATTCTCCTTGATTTGAACAGGAATTCTGTGCACAGAGCTGTAGAAAAACTAAACCTGTAAAATATTGGTAACCTTGACTCTAATTCAGATTGCAAATTATATAATGAACCTTTATAAGTAGTTCATACCTAGAAAGAAGACTGGCATTCTATCTGCCTGCCATATATTTTTTAATAAACACTTATGAGTATAGAGACTGTTGACACTACAGACAGAATGGATAACCTGGTTTAGAGAGATATTTCTGGATACGCAACTAAAGTATACTGATGGATTTTAGATGCCATATGCTGAGGTTATAAAGGCACAGATAGGTTAGGAAATTTTGGTGGCAAGTGTTTGCAATTTTTAATCTTGAAGAAAAAACAGGCAAAAATGGAACTTAAATGTATCTGATGAACACAAATATCACAGCTGAGACATTTAATTTTGATTCATGACTGCATTATTAATTTGTCTCAAAGTGTTTAAAGTAGCCTAGTAAAATATTTCAGACTTTTGTTTGTATTATTTAATGTTAGACATTGATCGGAAGCTGGAGGGGGTTAAAGAAAGTGGGTGGAAAAGATTATTGGACTAGTTGCAGGCTATTTTGTTTCAGATAGATATTTGGTATGCATGAACATAGCTAGACCCTTTTCCTATCTATTTTGCTCTGTACTCCACTCTCAAATGATATATAACATTTGAATCCCTTCCTCTGTTTAGCCAAGTGCAGTATTACAGCAAGAGTATTTAGGTGCTGATCTTGAATAGCATTTTACAACCAGCTCTGTCGCTTGCTTCTTTTTCTGTAGGGGCATTGCATATCACTTGGAGAATGATGAGCTAAAGGTAACGAGTGGTGATGTGATAATGCGATAATTTTTTTGTGCAGCTTGAAATGTAGGAGATCTGAGCTGACCCGTGTTAGGGTATGTGATAAAAAGCTCACCCCCACACACACAGAGGAGCGCAGAGACATGAGCCCCTGCCCTGACCTCCCCAGGGCTGTCCCAGGGGGGCATCAGCCCCATGGGTTGGGCGAGACCCAGCACTGTGAGTCCCTGGGGGTGGTTCTCTGGGGCACCACACAGACTGAGGGGTCCCTGCCCTGGGGGATGGTGTTCATTGTGGGATGCAGGGGAATAGTATCCTGGGATTGTGTGAGACTTATTATGGGATGTTTAGGGTAGGAACCAAAGGTGGGGAAATGGAGGGATCAAGGTGGTTTGGGGAGGAACAAATGTGCAAAATGGAGAGATAAGAAGATAAATGGGACCAGTTGACAGTTTGCTGGTTGGTACCCTTGTCTGCATTTCAGATGGTGGGCTACATTTTTCAGCACTATACATCTATGGTTTACTTAGTTTGATGCTCTCAAATGTGCTGCTTCTTACCTATTTATTGTTTTGATGGGTAGCAAAATTTGTTGGCACCACCTTTGATTCTAGAACTGTTCTGAGATTATTGGTTTTTACATGAAAATACAGAATGTATAACATTACCCATTCTCTTGAATGGACTAGATGGACTATTGTTTTAAGTCTTCCAATTTCAGTTATTAAGAATAAAGTATTTCAATAAACAGAAAGTATAGTATTAATATCCAGAGGCACTATTTTTTTATTTTCCATACTGTCCCAATTTATCACATATAAACAATTTCTATCATCAAGTTCCTCTGATTTTTTCTTCTGATGTATTTTTACTGCTTTAGGATTTCCAGTTTCCTATGAAGGTGTTAGCTACCTTTCTGAAACAGTAATCAATTGCACTTTTTATTTCAGGTATAGTGTCCATCCATATATGTGTTTGTCATTATTATAGAAACAAAGAAAAATGGACTGTAGTGTGTTGTCTTACTGAATGCATGACAGTATGCATCTCAGTCTATTTGTCTTTTTAAGAAAATTGTTTCATTTATAAGCCAGCAGTTTCTTGTCTGAAATCCTAATAGCCTCTGGCAAAAGTATTTTAGAGATACAATAAGTGGCATCAAAATATTTTATACTAAATGAGAAATAAGATTTGCACTAGCAACATTGAAGGGATACAAGTACAGAAAATAATGAGATCCTTGAATATTGAATATGTTGAAAAATTGACAATGAACTCAGGTGAGTGTAAAAGAATTTTTAGTAGCTCTACAATCATTACATGGAGCAAGTTCAATTTAATTGTAGATATTTCAGAATTATTTCAAGAAAATATGTTGAAAATAATGTTGACTATTTGAAAGGCTACTCAGAATAATTCATTTGGTTTCATCACAGTAAAATGTTGGAATATGTCTAGAGTAAGATGGGAAATAAATAGCAAAATACGATATATACTATATGAACTGTATAGAATTTTTCAATATAATTAATGCATAGTGTAATAAAACAAGCAGGTGGAGTAGACGACCAGCTTGGCCAAACAGGGAACTCCTCATCGAGCTCAAGAGGAAAAAGAAACTGTATAA
>NW_009212043.1:0-3558 GCF_000690835.1 Fulmarus glacialis
CCGCAGAAGGAGCCCCCTTCCCCGTGGGAAGGAGGGCCAGAGCCCCGGGGAGTCCCTTCACACACGTGGCAGGGGAGCGGCATTCACACCGGGATGCCCACAGGGTGTCCACGCAGCCTCTCCCCACCCGGGAAAGCCGTGCCGAAAAGAGCGTGGCTTTCCCACGGGCTTTGGCCTGGGAGCTGTCGAAGCCCACAACTTCCTTGGGAAGTCGTCCGAAGGGAAGAGGATGAAGAGTTTTTGGGACGGAGTTACACATGGTGATTTCGGAGGTGGTGTAAGTGCGGTACGTCACTGAACGGACAAGGCATTCACCAGACTGCACAACTCTCCTTTTAGTGCTGCCACCATGAATAGAGAAGCAAAGGAAGAATTCACACCACTTAGGAAAGTATAGAAAAAGGTTTTCCCTCCAAGTGTCCAGCCCAACCTCTGTGAAAAAAGAGTCACAACTTTTGTGCCTCTATAAAAAGTCTTTAAAAAGATAGGCTCATCACACTGAGGTAGCAGCTTTATGCTGCTTTCCTTTCTGTCGTAAATGTTCACTCTTTGGACAAGGAGCCAGCAGCACTATGTGTTACAAAGCACGCTCCAAATGTGTGTGAACCCCAGCATCTGAATAATTTGACTAGATATTTTCCATTGTGGTGTCCTCTGTCAAGTTTTTATTTTTTTAATAAAAATACCTTCAGGTGTAATGGCACTTAGAAAAACAAAGCATTTTCTATTACACATTCTGGAAATTTATTCTTCGAGAACATGACTCCCAAACTTTACAATAGGCATCATCCCTACATTACCAAAATTTACTGTGTCTAAAGGTCCATAGGCTTTGCATATTGTGTTCACAGTCTTTGAAAGCTTCACAGAAGTGAAAAACAAAAAGCATTTTAGGAAAGAAAGTCATCACCTGACCTTGTCTGGGCCAAAAGTGTGGAAATACATTAACCTCACTGCCTACTTACGTAGAAAATAAGCCTCAAGCACTCTGAGTCTCAGGAGGAAAATGGAAATGCTCAGAGCCCTCATAAAAGAAAGTGAGGAATTTGAAGACGGGACAGGTAAACCACAGGACCTGGTGCTGGAGAGGGGAACTCTGAAGACATTCATATCTTACAAGAGCTCTGGTGGGGCAATCACTCCCAGCAGCAGAGATGAGGGATGGTCTACCTAGTGATTCTAGATTTTTTTTTTTTAAATCAGGTCTCAATCTATCCTAAGCTGACAATCACTGAAGTAATTTACCATTTCTTTCTTTTTCTTTTTCTTTTTTTTTCCTTCTTCTTTCCCAAACTTACAGGAAAAAGAAGTAGGAATACTTTAATATATTGTATGAACAGAAGTTAAGACAGAAGTTAACTTCCTCTGTGGAAAACAGACCAGAGGACAAATTTCTCCACATTTTCCTCCCCTTGTTACCATGTACTCATAAGTACCTGCATGCTTTTGGTAGAAACACTTGCTAAGAAAGTGTTTCTGTGCTGTAGAAAGCTCAAGAAGGGGAATTGAAATGAGAGGTGGTCCTTAGGAGTTGAAAACCAAGAGCCTTGCAACTAGAGGCTTCAGGTTGCCTCACAGAAAGGTACACAGATGTTTGCCACTAGACCCAGCATTGCTCTTGGTAGCGAGTGTAAGCTCAGGACTGAGGGCAGGCTGTGAGAAGCCCTCTTTGCACCTACTGCTCCAGCCAGGGGCTGTGCAACCAGGGAGAGGGTTTCCACAAAGGACGGAGGGGACAAGCCATTTAGAGCTCAGCTCACACCATCAGCAGAGGTCTGAAATACCCTACTTCCTACCACCGAACTAGGTAACTCATGCTGCCATTGATGTAGTCACTCTTCTCAGGAAGCAGTCTCTTACACGTGATTTCTGAACAAAGACATTGCTACTTGAGGAGGTGAGAGTGATAATCTAGAACGCAAGAGTTTGGTCTCCCAGGCGAGGAAGTCCCAAGATAAGCATCTTTTTCTCTACATGGTGCTGGTGTTGACAGCATGGACTGGGTAAAAAGGTGAGAAAACAGGCATGTTGAGAGCTGGGAGGATAGGGCAGAGGCACAGGGTGTCCAGAACAGGGGGAAAAGAGGCAGGTCCAGCTCAGGGAAGAGGTGCCTGGAGAAAGGGGAGACAAACAGGCAGACAAAGTCTGCCTAAGCCTGAAAGGGTGCACAACAGACATTTACCTCTACCGCACTTTTTGTGTGGTTTCTAAAACAAAGTTCATCCATGCAGACATCCAATGCATATGGTTAATGAGCAGTGGCACTTACAGTTAGAAAGTGGACCCTGTTTTGTGGAAATCATGGGAGAGAGGGCATTCCTTGCCTCCAGAGATCAAGCATTTGAACATTGCTAGCTTTAAGTTTTTTTTACATCTATTTTTACCATAGCCCCTGAGCAGCCTAAGGGCCAGCAAAGGAAATGAGAGTCAAGCCAAGGTACTAAATAATGCCATGGAGTGAAGAATTTGTGTCAAATATGGATCAGGTCCAAGGACAGAGCTGATTCTACTGTCCTCCTCACATGCACTTTAAGGGGAAAGCAACTCCTACCATCACCTTCCTCCTACTGGCTTATCTTGCTGGCTTACATTCAGGCAGATGCAAAGGAATGATTTTAAATGTTTGACCATGGTATGAACACAAATAAAATGTATTTCAGAACCTGCTTACACAGTGGATAAAAGCCTATACAAAAGCTGCTTCCTATAAAGCACTAATTAATAAAACACATATTCCAAGGTCAAATTAAAAGATTTCCATGAAACCGAAAGTCTTCCTCCTTGTGTTAGGGGAACCATACTGTAGGAAACCAAACAAGTGGACAGACTTCATCTGTCGTGTAAGATAGTTTCACTTACTACAGGCATTATTCTTGGTTCCATATGTTGCTAAATCTGGGGATTGAACACTGTGCGCAAACTTTTTTTTTTCCTCTTTTCAAGGTGTACATAGAAACCACTGTTTTTTTAAACTCATGTTGTTCCCTTAAGCAATGCTATTCAACACTGTGGACACCAAAATATTCCACAGATTTGCATCATCCATTTCTTTTCTACAGCTGTACAGAAGCACACAAGGTATTACAATTTATGAATGTGTACTTCATTTGCATATATGCTCCTTCTGTGGCTGTTTTCAGTAAATGTTCATGCAGTTCTATTCACTGGTAGCAAGGCAAATTGTTTCACCAAATGTCAAGCTAAATAATGTGCAGAAGAAACCCGATTCCATGAAGAATGCCTGCCCTAAGGCAGGACATTTGAAAATACTGAGAGATGTATGCATCCGAAAAGAATATTCTGCAGACTAGTCCAGCAAGCTAGTTCACAAAAATTATATGCAGAAGTTACTTTTGCATTTCACGTCAGTCAACAACAATTTCTAGAAAATCCCAGTCCACACATCCATGGAAAAAATAGATGATGTTAATAAAAAAATGCAGAAACTCAGATTTATTCCACATGCATTTGAAACATTCTGTTTTCTGATATTGCTACTGAGACCCTGAGGCATTTATCTCATGGTACCTGCCATTTCATTCGAAGCCACCGAGGCGA
>NW_009212044.1:0-2984 GCF_000690835.1 Fulmarus glacialis
TTAAAAACCCTGAAATTAGAGCTAAGGATGAAATTGTTCCCACATTAAAATCCCAGCTAACCAGGAAGGCCTTGCAGTATACTTCATTGGGGGCAGAAAGGTCCCACCAAATTATATTGATTGCGAGGAAGAGAGGAAGAAAAAAAAATTGCAGAGTCAAGCATGCTTTGAGTCTGTGGGGAGGCCTGATTACAGGAGAGCTGAGCACACCTTTTCTGAAATGGTAGACATCCTCCAGTCCACTTGCCCCAGGAAGTGCCCTGGTCCTCCAGTGACCAGTTTACACAGAATTCTTTGCTGTCATGGTTTCACCTTGCGGTTATCAAGCAAACTAGGTGAACAAAAATAAGTGTACTTATTCTTGCTGCCATGACATATCCACACTGTGATTTAGTTTACTATTAAGTGTATAAATGTAGGGGTTCTCCACTGAGAAGGTAAAGCTGATCTTTGGGTTGTCATGCCCACAACCCAAAATGGACTTTACTTATTAAAATCTATAAATTGAATACCATCCTAAGTGGTATTGTAGCTTATAGAATGCTGCTGTAAATGTTTCTTATAAGCAAGAGCATCTTAAGTTGAGGAAGTGAGATGTGTTTGGAAGGACACTTGGGTGCTATATTCAGGAGTTCATGAGTTTGTTTTGCAGAACCACATTATGGTAATTTTCTGAGGTCCCGGTAAAATCCAAAAAGCATACTCTTGAAAAAGTGTGTATTAGTTCAGGTTAAGACATTCAGACTGCAGCTGTCAAAAACTGGAACAAGAAATTATTTTTGCATGTGTCAAGTTGGTCCATCCAACATCTTGCTTGATTTTTTTTTTGTCTACCACTGTTTTTTGAAGTGGATGCCACCTTACCTGCAAAAAATTCAAGCATGAAAAAACCCCCACCAAGCAGTGGATTTTTAAACATACCAACAGTGATACCTGGAATCCTTAACATAATTATGCTTATACTTATGCAAGTACCTTCTTTCAGTAGTGGACCCAAGAGAGCCTTCAGTGTGAAGAGAACGGAGGAGATTCAGCTCTATCTTTCTGTGTCTATCAATACTTTAAATTCACCACTGGCAGGGGAGGGAGGAACAGGCCTATTGAGAACTCTGACAGCCAAAGTACTTCACTGAAATTATCATGAAAGCTACAACTTCTTACAGTGTGCATCTAAATTTCATAAAGTCCAAAATTATTATCCTCTGCTTTCTTTGTAATAAAACGAAGCACATTTTAGTTGCCAGTATTTGAAGAAAAACCTGCCAGTATCATAGCAATGTAATTTGAGAAGCTATTAAAAAAAAAAAAAGACTTTTCTCAACCAGGGACCTTCTTTGCAGTCCTCTACCTCAGTCTCAGCCCACAAATGCTCACTTTACACCCCTACAAAATTATGAAATGAAAACTTTGACATCTCATGACCCACACTCTAATGTATACGCATACTGTGTGCATAGGCTTGCCAATTATCCTGTCTTTCTTGATGATTGTGGACTCACTGATATTCTGAATGATCCTTCCTGGCCTAGATATCTATCAGGGGATTGAAACTGCATAGGCATTTATAATCTTAGAAGTTGCTCGAGATGAAGTGAAAATTGGGGTAAAGTACAGGCAAAGGGGTCAGGATGAATACAGATTGTCGCAAGGATAGTATTATTAGACTATTGAGAGACAGAACGGATTTACTTCATCCTTCTTTGAGATGTAGAACAAATGGGTTTTAGCTGGATGGTTCTTCAAAAATTATTTCCTCCACAGGCTAGCTAAAGGGAACATTAGTTTAAATCCATAATGTGCCATTATGTAGGTGGGACTTTTTGCATGTGCAGGTTAGAAAAGGTAGCTCACTTTTGGGGGCCATGAGTTTTTGTGCTCGGGATATAGTTCTAAGAACAAAGTCTTAACTTCTTTACAAGAACTTCTCCCTAATGAGTTTGTCCGTGATTACTGACTTTCACTGGTGCAATAAATATGTGTCTGCATATGTCTATGTGGACACGCAATCAGCTTCTGTATACGTTAATACTTTTGCTACTGCTTTTGAAAAACCATATTGCTTGAACAATGGACATTCAGAAATACTGGGCTAGCACGTAGGTCTTGACAGTCCATTAATGTCTACCTCGATATAAAAAATAGATGATTTGATTCTAGCCCTAGTAATTTCCGAAGGATGCTGTGTTTTTTTGAAAATCTGTCCTACAAACCAGATGTGTGTAACTTTTTCTCCATCAACCATGTCTGGCGTTATAAATGACTAAATTCCTGTCTAGTTTCCAGCATTTTTTCCAGTGGTTTCTCTTCTGTCTGCCTTTCTCTCTTTATCTCGTCTGACAACTGTTTTCTGCCTGTCTACCTGTTCAAATCAAAACTTTAAATAGTAGTGCTTACCTGCCTCCTTGTATCTGACAGACAATAATAGCTTATTGTTCAGTATTATTGTACCAGCATGTAAATCTGTAAAGAATGGCTAAGGAAATTAGAACTGTTGAATTCACACTCTACTGGGCAATCTATAGATACTTTGAATGCACTCCAGTATCACCATCACCAGCGATTTCTGACAATATGAAAAAGAAAAGCAAACTATGCGTTTCTGAAGGTAACAAGATGATAGATCATATTTGGTATCAACTTAGCCAAAAAGTCCTCAGAACTAGTTGTGTGATATGGGAAAAGAGACCTAGTGAATTATAATAGGTTTAGCAACCTTTTTTTTCATTTCTTAACTGAGACAACATTGAGTTTCTGAGCTGAATAATGCACTACTTATGTTGGGCTGGCACAATTTTTTTTTGCAGCATTATAAGATTACCTGCTGTGTAGTTGAACTTACTACTCAGCAATTTGTATGATGTGACCATTGACAAACAATTCTGAAAAATTCTGGAAAGCAAGTTTGAGAGCTGCATGACATGTCTCTGAGGAGAAAACTTGGGTTTCTTTTCCTAGTGTTGTGGTTTAATCCAGCAGGCAGCTAA
>NW_009212045.1:0-4212 GCF_000690835.1 Fulmarus glacialis
TAGATTTCAGTTCTTAGGAAAGTAGCCAAATTCTCAAATTGCTAGAAACTGCCTCTTTAAAAAACAAAAAAATGCTTGAAGAAAATAATAGCCATGTATTTTTTAAATGACAAAGACCTCAAAACCGAAACTGAAAGACAAAAGAACGAACATTATGAGATTCCGATAAAATTGTTGAGATATGATAATACCAAAGAAGTCCCAAATAAGACACAGCAGGAAAGACCAGCCTCTGATGCATTTGGACGTCAATTCTCTGTAGAAAGGACTGGAAGAGCTGAAAGATCCTGAACGTGAACAGCCTTCAACCAGCAAGTAAGGTCTTATCTGACATGCCTTTATGTACATGCCCTTGGTTCCTGGTGCAGACTCCAGTAAACAATCTGCAAGACAAATATTCCTGGTACGCACGTGCTCTGCACCAGATGTGCAGCAGTTCTCTGTGCGCCCAAATGACTCACTCACCAGGCCAATCTCCTTAAACACCAGTTTACACAATCTCTGTTACTGAGAGCCCCAGAAAACTGACTTCTCCACTGGATTCATGCACAGCGAGAGCTTGAACCCCTAAGGGCAAGACTCAGACCAGAATAATTCAGGGGGCAACAAGAAGCAAGGAAGCCACATGAAATAAATGTCAAGAGGAAGGTGCTGCTCCTGGTCCTGGATTCCCTCCTCCGTCCTTGAAGATGTGACAGCACTAGCCTGTGAAAGCACGCAGGCGTGCTAAACACCCTTCCCGCACTGTCCGTACCAATAAAGGTCATTTCTCTTTCCCACGGGTGAGCGTGGGAAGGCAGGCTTATGAACATTTCCACAGGTACGTGGAACCCCGCACTTTAGACTCAGTACACAGTGCCAGGGGAATCTGTCCTCAGGACACTTTGAAGCCACATGGCAAGAGGGCAAGTACAACATCTCCCACTCCAGTCTCCAGCCCTTTGCGACACGTTGTCAGCACTATCCTCTCCCAAGCCCTGCCTTGGGCACCTGCCCAGGGCAAATTTATGCAAGGTTGGGTTTGGTCTCCTAGACCTCTGCCTGAGGATTTACAGTGGCAAAGCTACAAAGGTCAAAAAAACCCACACAACCAAATAATTGTTCATCAACACTGCAGTTTTGCTGCTGTAATTCTGAAAAGGAGGAATTCCTCTGAACTATTATACACTTGGCTCCAACCACTGAATCAAACTTATTCTCATACCTTCTCCTTTATTGTATTACTCAGCTTTTTCCGAGTCTTACAAAAACCAGGATTTCAGTGCCTTGCCACCCAGAAACCAAAGGAAGCTTCCACGAAACCAGCAAACACCTCCCATCTTCTCACCAACGTCATTAAAAAAGCAAAACAAACCAGAAAGGTTGTACAAGTCAGCCTATAAATCCAGGTGTGAGGAGAGCAATGTCAGTGGTAATGGGGCAAGAAAGGCAGGGTAATTATACCACACCAAAATTGCAATCGCGCTGCATTCCTTTCCGCTGAAGGCCAGCTAAGAATTAGATACACCTTTTTAAATCATCAAAGGGAGTGGCTGCAAGATACAAGGTGCTGGGATTAAGATGAAGTTCTGGGTTTGCCAGTTCTCAGCAATGGCTTTGGTGGCTGGGCTGGGCATGTCATTACTGTTCCCAAACAGTGTTCACACCATGCCACTTCTTTTTAATCTTTAAACAATTTCAGTATTTCAAGAGTCCCAGGCTCCCACTGAGCAGGGACTGAGCAAAGGGCTGTATGAACCCAGAAACGGAGGACAACACCTATCCACAAGGTTTTTTGTACTTGGTCAACCAGTCAAGTTCAGTATTATCTCAGTGGAGCACAAATATTTATTGTGTTGCTCCAGCTACTACCACGAGGTTTGCAAGCTCAGGCCCTCAAGCATGAAACCTCAAGAGCTTTCCTGTCAAGAAGGCTGGTCCAATACTGAATGGGGACCATTTTGTGCAGATGATTTAACAAGGACTGCACAGGTCCGATTTGGCTCAGACTTCTCCCTTTTTCAGAAAAACAAGTGCAGGAGCTTAGATGGCAGCACTCACCCTGCAGCCCTTTGCAGAGGGGAACCCACAGGCAAGCTGGGTCTCACGGAAGCTCCTCCGTGGGTGGGGAGGCACAGCGCTGCCCAGAAACGCAACTCTGCTCCACAGACCGCTGGGCAGCGCAGAGGTAGGTAGTCCTCTTCTGCTGGAGAACACCTCCCTAGGAGAAGCCACAGGAGCAGCCATCACGCCAGCAGGACAGCGGCACACAGAGGCAAAGCTCCTGCTCTGGCTGCCTCACCTTGTTTGTGGTGCAAACAGGATTTTCAATGTCCTCCTGGGCTGTTACGGGGCAAGAGGAGAGCTTGGCACAGAAACAGAAAGGCAGAGATCATCAATGCCTTAAAAATGCATGAACGTCCTCCCCCATCAATAACTTCATACTGCAGGTTGTTCCAGCCAATCTTTCTGTGGCCCACAAAACAAATGTTGCTTTTGTGCTAGTTTTCAGAAAACACAGCAAAAAAGGCAAACACAAGGCAAAGCAGCTAGCCAAATAGCCAAGTCTTGCTATTTAATTATTTTGAAATGCAAAAGTTCAATTAAAACCAGCTACAAAACAAAGACATAACGATGACCTCTCTCCTCACGAGAATTCATGCTTTGGCACAAAGGACTGGCTGGCCTGATTTTATATCCAACAAATTTAATCTTATCCAATAAAGTGGCTCCCTGTACAGCAGAGGAAAAGACGATGTGTTCTGAAAAGAGCTCTTTGGGCACCATGTAACACCACACCACTAAATAAAAATAAAAAGCTTAGGGCGATTTCTGTTCTTAGGCCAACAGAATAAAAAGCAAAATGCAGCTGGCATTAGCACCGGTGAGGACAGAGGTGAGCAGCACACAGGAGCTGACAAAACCATCAAGCTAACTTCAGTTCCTCTTTGTGGTGAACTTACGAACACACTCAACTCACCACTCCAAAGCCAACTGTTTCTAATGTGTGATGGTTTCATGTTACTGCACTGTTCATGAATTCAGTCTCCTGGCAGTATTTGAGGAAGGTGCTTTTCCACGCATTGACAGCTGACACACAATGTTTTAGCATGAAGAAAACGGTCCAGTGGTTTTCCCATACCAAAACCTGGACCACAGGGATGCCCGCTGCCTTCGTGTCCAGCTGTGCTGATACAACTGAAGAAGCCATGACTTCAGTAGGTGACTTCCAGCAGAGCTGTATGCATAAACGTAAGCTTCTATGAGCCATTTCCAGCTGGGCATCCAGAGATGAAAACATCCCCAAATTAGTGGGCACTACTGAAAAAATAACCAAGCGTCTAAACACTTGCATAATCTTCACTTACTCTCAGAAGCTCTTGATTTCTCAAATGGCATCACCTACTGATTGCGAGCATTTCCCAACGGACACACACCGTCATATTGAAACCCTAAATATTGCAGCAACTTCGCATCTTCCACTCCACTTTACACAACATGAGTAATTAATCCTCAGAGTGCCTCAGAGAAGGAAGGACAGTGACATTCACCAACCCAGCCCAACACGCAGGTAAGAGGCACAAAAAGCCAAATGACCCATGCGAGGTCCTGCAGAAAGCAGGCCAAGCCCAGTTGCTGTGTCATATTGCCAAAGGGATGTTCATGCCATCAAATCCCAGCAGTGAGGAAGCCAGAAGAAAGCCTTCCTCAATTCCGCCCCTCCAGGACCCTAAACTCGTCAACAGGATCATTACAGCATGCTTGCCGCGACAAGTCACTCCTGCTGTGGTAAAAGCGAGGGATTCCTGGCATTGCACGGCAGCCGCGAACAGGGCTGGTGGCCTCGGCCGGAGCTTCGCCGTGCCCTCAGCAGAGCGGGACACTCACAGGCACCGCCACGTTGCATAACGACAGACACTGCATGTAAATAGGAGCTCCCGCTCCGTAACAAGCCATCGACAGCCGACCGACTTATGCAATTACTGAGTCTCATTAGGAGGTTGGCGGGGAGGATTTCAAAGGAGCTGCTGCCTGACTTGGCCGAGAGGCGGCAATTCGCCCCGCAGGACGCTCAGCAGCCACCCTCTGGCAGGCGATGCGTCCCACCAAAGCAGCCGCTTGGGGACTCGACCCCCTGAGGGTCCACGCCGTGGGGCAGGGCACGCCGGCATGGAGGGGAGTGGGGTGACGGTTCATTTTGGGGGTGCTCAGCCATCTCTCCACCTCTGGAGA
>NW_009212046.1:0-690 GCF_000690835.1 Fulmarus glacialis
CCCAGGGAAGTGGTTGAGTCACCATCCCTGGAAGTATTTAAAAGACGTGTAGATGAGGCGCTTAGGGACATGGTTTAGTGCGCATGGTGGTGTTGGGTTAACGGTTGGACTTGATGATCTTAGAGGTCTTTTCCAACCTTAATGATTCTATGATTCTATGATTCTATGTGAGTTATGGGATCCACCTATGACGTAATATTAGACATCTAAACTGCAGGTTTGAGATAGTCACATGTAAACCAGGGCAAATGGAGAAAGACAAATAATTCTGCAATGGATTCACTGACATAGTAGATATATCTGTCAAAACGAGATGAATTGCACCCAACAAATGCCCCCTTTCTCAACTGGCTGTAGAAGGAATCCCAAAAGCTAGCTCAGATGTATTGTAGACGTCTGAAATGAGCAACATTAACCTTGATGTTTATGAAAGTCTGTGTTCTTTTATAGAAGGGATCTGATCAGGTCAGTGTGGTGAAAACAGAGCATCGGAGGACACATGTTTATTGGTCTAGAAACACCTGAGAAAGTAAACAAAGTGAAGAACCATGAACAAAGATGAAAAAAAAGTCAGCAGAGAAACTGTGAATACATAAATAACTTTGTTGTGTATTTCTGAATGACCTGGAACACAAAGTGAAAGCATACATGTTGGTGTGTGTTTCTGCATATAGAGATGGCACTGGAAAG
>NW_009212046.1:703-2245 GCF_000690835.1 Fulmarus glacialis
ATCACTGTGGCTGGTATCAGTCATGCCAGTGGATTTGGCAATATTGCTTGGAAATTTATTAAGCGGCACTTACTTGGTTTTCCGTACTGGTATATTGCCTCAACTAACAAGAGCAGATTAATTGAAAAATAAATACCTCATACTGAGATGGTTTACAAGTCTTTTTGTGAAAGCACAGGGCAGAAGCTATGTGGGTACACGTGGATCACACAGAAGTGAAAATATCTCCGTTCTGCTGATCCAAAGACTCAGATCTTTCTGGGATGTGAACAGTCTGGCGAGAAAGGGATAACAACAGAGATCTCTGAACCTTTTGGAGATTAGCTAGGGGGGAGTAGTGACAGGAGAGAGGGGAGGTTTCATGGTATATCCTGCTTGGTGCAAGGGCATTTGTGTACTCAATCATTCTTTGCTATCCCTCTGCACTTCACTTTGAGACAGCTCTGAAATGGAGACCAAACGAAAGACTGACTGGCCAGGAGACAGGCAAGTTTTCATTTCACAGTCACAAAGAAAAGTCCCAGAAAGGCTAGGAAAGAAGAGATAATTAATAGAAAATTCCAGGGAAATTTTGTCAGATAAGTGACAACAAGGTGACCTGCAACACGAACACATACCTTTATGAATGCTAAACCATATTTATTATGGTTATAATACAAAATTAATGGAAATAAAAATTCTAAAAATTCATTGCATATTTAAAAATATTAAATAACTAATTTGTAATTAATACAAAGTTAATTGAAGAAACTTTTCCAGGACAAACCTGGAATTCCATATTCCCATAGAATAACAGATTGAATTTTCCCACTGAATTTACTTGTTTTATCTGTAAACTTGGGGGACTGTTCATTGGCAGTATGCAATATTTCAAACTATTAAAGTAGAAATATGCAAATATTTCTACTTTATATGAAATATCAAGACTCAAAGGGTCTTGATTTCATATAAGACTAGGCAGAAGCATTACTGTGCTGAGTAAATATATTGCAAATGGTTGCACTGCATGTGGCCTATTTTGCTGCTAGTCTGTTTTTAATGGCACCTTACCTGAATGTTTTGACCTAAGGAAGAAAAAGGAAGTGACTCAGTGGAACAAACCCAAAATACTTCTGTCCTTGAGAGGGAAATCAGCATTACACTGCTTAAGTGTTTTTGGATTTAAACATCTCCTTGAGGCATTTGCCTGAAAATTACATGAGCAAGAAACATGTGGCTCTGAATCAGCAGAGCACCCTAATGTAAATCCCTTCTTCGGAGGAAGCCCGATCTGAGCCGAGTTGTTTAGTTCAGCCATGAAATGCTGGAGTTAACGCTGTCCATAGACTTTAGGCTTCTGATGATCTCAGCTGCTGGTGGTTGCTGGAACTGGGTACTGCTGTTTGCACTGTACAGTGCACAGTGTCTAGCATCATTTCTGAAGGAAACAGGATTTGTGCAATTATGTTGCATGTTTGGTGCCATATGTCTCTTCCTCCTAATACATTTTGAATCTGTTGGCTAATTTCATAGAATAGAATAGTTTGAGTTGGAAAGGACCTT
>NW_009212047.1:0-8247 GCF_000690835.1 Fulmarus glacialis
AACCTTAATGATTCTATGATTCTAAGATCTGCTGAATCATTTTTCAATGTAAATTAATTGATAACATTTCCATCAGAGGAAAAAAAATAATGAGCATGGTAGAAATACTAGCCCAGAATGAACTACATGTTTTTAGATAAACAACCTCAAAATAATTTTAGCAAACAAGTTAACTAATTTTCTTGTAATTTTTTTCAGAAAACTCATCCTGCATTTAGAAAATAAATGCAGTGAAAGGTCTCTCAAATTCTTCATACCTAAGAAAGAATTTCAATTTCTGATTTAATGCCAAATTAACTTCAGCATTAACTGCGCAACTGGGAACAGTGCCTTCTCCTCCTGCAGAGTTGCTAAGTAACCACAGTGGTTTTTGCCCAAGACAGGTCAGGGATAAGGGTTAGTAAAATGCTTAAGGAGTTTAAACATTATCAAAGGAAAAAATGATTTACTATACAAGATAATAATGTAAATAATCCAGTACGGAATTGGGGCTAACTGCAGTTGGGAAAATCTTCCCTTACAGAATTCTGAAGATTTTTATTTTACATGTGCAATTGCGTCTTCCAAAGAAACAGTGCATTAGCGTTCAAGATTTTATCAATAGACTGCAAAAATCACTTCTGGCAAACTTCTCTGCGTTGGCAATGAGATGGCCTAGATACCCTGACAACTCCTCTTTAAAAGCTTTTGTTTCCATGACAAGGCCTCATCACAACAGCAGAGATAAAGCATTAAAGAAAACTAATAGGGCAAACAGAAGGTTACACCACTTTTCTTTCTCCCAAAGTGCTATTATTTCTCAAAGATCATCCTTGTCTTCCAGGTATATTACTCTGCCTTTTTCCAATATCAGAATAATTTTCCTGTTAGATCCATTTGGATCAGGTACATTTCTTAAGGTGTATCTATGGTATACCACATGCTGACACTTTATTCACGCTTCATTGATATATTACTTATCTGATACGTTAACAAGCATACCGATGTACAGCTGGTTTTAATTTTTCTAGTATCCCAAACTCCCCTGCATACTTTGTTTCTTTTCTTCATCATCTGCTTTTCCTTTCAGCAACACATGTACGCTGCAGCAAGTTGGAAGAGACATCATGTTACTTTTTTTCAATAGTTTCGGATTCTCTGGTGGTTATCTCACCACTAGGAAACGTAATCTTTTAAAAGTGTTCAAAAGATAACGGTCTGTCTTTAGACAGCTAGTTAAAATTGTTCACTCAGCCAAAAAGAATGCACTTACTGAAGTGACAGCCAGACACTAAAATATGAAGTATTGCCAATGATTTACAAATAAACTGCCTGCCTCTGTAGAACTTCTGTAAAATCTTTCACTTGATTTTTTTTTTTTTTTTTAGTGTGGCACAAACAGCATTACAGCAAGCCCTAATTAAGGCATTAAGAAATATTAAATGTGGGAATGAAAGTTTAGACATGGTACGAGGCCAGCAGATCATACAATGCAGTAATTTTTGGCACCCTCTTATTCTGTTGCTATAGAGAATTTCTCCCGGTGATGGGCACCCTTGAATCCAGGGGTAAACCTGTACTTACACAACTTTCTCAGAGTTTCTTGATCAGTACAGCCTTCCTTTGAGGCCCTGAAGTCACAGGTAACTATCACAATCCAATTAACATTTATCTTCTTGCACGAGGAGTTTTGATCCTCTCCAGAAGGAGTAGTCTGAGAAAATCATCAACACACCGGTATTTCTTGTAACAAGTTTTAATAATAATTTTAACGTATCTTTTTTTTTATGCCTTTTAATAATATAAATGAGAGCAGAAATGTTTGAGAAAGCTATGAAGACACTGAACAGAAGCTCAGAAGTTGCCAAAAAACATATGTATAAATTCCTCCCCTTTGGCAATGCTCTCCATTATAATGAATATGGAAGGCATTAATAAAAATAATGAAGAAGGATAGTCTTGGAAAGAGGAGGGACACTGGGCTCCCCATACCTAGGCAGTTTCTGAGTCTCTAAATCACCCCTTGAAAGTGTATCTCTCTGCCTCCGTCAACTACACCGCGAACCCCTGACAGGAGCCTCCTAATTGAAAAACCTAACCTTGGCACCTGAAGTTGTGCATGTGTGTGGGCTGGGGTTGCGACAGGACCAGCAGCCACATGACGGACGAATTACACACACAGCCTTCAGGAGGCAATGATCAGTAACCAAAAGGATACAGAAAACTCCCTTCGGTGCCAGAATCCAGCGGAGCAAAGCCAAAAGAGATTCCCATGGTGGGTTGGTACTGTGAGACAGCCCACGCAGAGGGTCTACAGCAGCCTTATTAACAGCAGATAAGCTGAACATGGTCTTGTTTGGGTAGCTTATCATCAGCTACTCCTGCCAAACCTCCTTTTGCTCTGGAAATGTTGCCTCCCTACTGCTCTTTGAGGACATATCTGATCCCAGTGGCTGCTCTCCAGCGAGGACTGAATAAGCCCTTGGATAAAGTTGGCAACCAAGTCCACTCCTTCTGAAGTGCTTTGAAGTAGTACAAGAAAGTACATCTGCTTTAATGGGTATGAGAACTATCAACCTGGGGTAGAAAATAAGCATTCCTAGCCCCTTTGTAGCTTTTTTAAAAAATGTATTTATTTTAAACAACACTGCATTTAAAAATGACCCATTCATGTCAGTGGGAGATGGAGCCTCTCAGGAATTTATTTAGGGTGACTTTATTAACTAAGTGACAACCAGAAGCATACTAAGAATGCACATTATAAAGGAAGGCACTTAGTAGTAGGAGAGTAATTCCTTTTCCAAGGACTGACAGTAACCAAAACCTCAAATGATCTGTAAAAATCAATCAGGTTCTGCACTAGTGCACGATGAGTCAAGCTAGAGCAACTGTCCTGTTAGACCTTTGGATGGAAAAGCCTTCCTTTGCCTCCTGAAATCAGTCAGTCAGAAGCTCTGTGTTCTTAGTTAATTCATCTGCTGCAAATCAAGGAAGCCAACAAGTAGCCATGTTTTGGACTGATTGAGGATGATGGTGTTTTTCTTTCTTGAAGAGGGAAGCAAGCACCCAAACGCTACCCAGATGAAGATGAATGAGCAATGCAGCATGAAAAACTATGCGTGATGTACTTTAAATGCCAAGAGCCAGTGCAATCAGTCACATGAAATAATGCGTCAAAACTTCCAATGAGAGAAAAGGAAGCAGTTAAACCCAACAGAAATTCATTACAAAGCTGCTAAAGGTCAGCCTCTAAATTTACAAGTCATACATTAAAGAGTGGCACACCGGTGCCGATCTCGCACCACTGATTTGCCTGAGCTCACTCAGAGCAGATATCGCCAGCAGCGCACCCGAACGTCAGCTGTGACAGCAGATAACCAGCGCCTCTCAGCAGCTGGCCTACAGCCTT
The DNA here is from genome assembly GCF_000690835.1 of Fulmarus glacialis. Classification (NCBI taxonomy): domain Eukaryota; kingdom Metazoa; phylum Chordata; class Aves; order Procellariiformes; family Procellariidae; genus Fulmarus; species Fulmarus glacialis. Next base: position 3,389 of record NW_009212047.1, read on the forward strand.
TCCCCAGAAAAGGCTTTCCACCAGTTTTAAGACCTGCCTGCCACAGTGGAGCATCCAGGAACAAGGGAAATGACCCTCTCTTCCGAAACGGAGACAACGGAGAGGCACTTCCCTTTACCTCCCAAACTCAAGATTTTGAATATTATAAATCATTGCTTTACATTTAACATTCGCCTTCACGACAAAAATCTCACATTGTGCACCCATTGCCTTCATGGGCACAGAACTACCGACATGCAATAAGAAACAAAAGATGAACACATTCTGTCACCTTACTTGTACAGACCCGCCACCGGTCTGCCTTCTACCTAAAGCAGCCAACCCAGCGAGTAAACACACTTTTCCACCAACAGCAACGATGCTGCGAAGAAAATTAACACATCCCTTGTTTCATCCTGCACTTTTTGCGTTGCTAGCAGAGTCCCTATATTATTTACTTTTACGAAAGTAGCTACTGACAGCTCTGCTTGCATGTTTTTTGCAGAATGCTTTTATTAATTTTTCCACAAGTTAACACGCACATTGAGAACACAGAAGTGTACAAACCCCATTATCTAACATTGAAGTGTTTCCTTCCCTCGCATACAGTTCATGGCATAACAGCTTTCATATTATACGTTTTATATTATAAAATGATGCCTGAAGAAGCTTTCTTTTGCAAGTTTAAAAAAAAAAAAATTAAAATTGCTTACTTCTTTTGCAAGCAAGCATCCAAATTAAAAATGTCTCTTCTCAAGAAAGATCGATCTCTTTGCAATGGAGCTACTTTCAAGAATATCATTGAGAAAAAAACTATTTTGTTTTGCTCACAGAGGAACACAAATAACTTTAGCTTTACTGGGAATAGGAGAAAGTAAGCATTACTCCTCACTTCAAGCTAGGAGGACAGGTTTATTAGAACGCTTTATTTTTAGAAACATGAAATTTTTTTCCAGTTCATTGGAGGAGATTTCAGGGAATGCGATAAACTAATAAACTCAGAGAAGCTTCAAACACTTGTATTCAGTGGAGTCCTTATAGAGTGACCAGTGACTGCTTATTTGTGCAGTAACCATTTTTTTTTTGGCTAATGATATTTCATTTCCTATATAGTAGTTTTCAAGTGATTAAAAAAAACAAAACATAAAGGAACTCAGACAATATCTATCCCATGCTTTATCCACTGATAATCTGTCGAAGTTTGTTAGCTGGCTAGAGGGTTTGCATATACAAACTCCATTAATTTTACCGGAAAGGAGCAAAGGGACAAATAATTAATTATTGGGAACACTGAACACTGAACTACGCCTTACCTACAGCATGTCTTAATATACTTTGCTTAGTTAACAGAACTGTGTTCAGTTTTGCTTCCTGTGTAACATTTACTTAATAACTTGCAGTCAAAATACAGAAATATTCTAAGGCATATTAGAATCTACAGTTATGTTCAGCGGCATACATTTGCATGTAATAGATTTAATTAGATTTGTATTATGTAATAAATGGAATGGTCATGAACTAACAAATAGAGGAAGAAAACGGGCATGAACTGATAAATAGAGAAAAGAGTGAAAAAGAACACCAATGTAACATATTTGAGTAAAGAGAAGTTCAGTCTACAGGAATTAAATTCTTACCTTTGTTATTGTATACATCTAGATAGTTTGGTGCGGAAAAAATTGTGATTAGTGAAGGGAAGCCTGTTGTTTGGCTTTTCCTGTACATACGATACCTAAAAGGAAAGAAAACATACTAGTTATTGCCCAGTGTTGTATGTATATTTGTCACTGACCAAATACAGTGCAAAAACCCCTAGTACTTTACTGCACTGGCTGTTAACAAATGCCAGGACCGAAAAACATGCATATGTGCTTTTTAAAGCCATGGAAAAAAAATATTTCCTGCAGGCTTATTCATTATATCTATTTGGGATGGACAGGGATCCACACCACGCTCAGAAGCTGTGTCTCTGTCTGAAATTTAGTGAGCCAGAAGTGGGTTTTGTTACGAATTCGCTCAGTGCCCGTCCCTAGAGCCAACTGGCCTCTATGAGCATGCGCCCCAGGACATTCCCAGACTTTCCCTCCGTGGGACTGCGGGTGAAGGCAAGCACCAGCACATGCCTTGGAGATGCACGGTACTGCCTTCAGAAGAGAAGTGCGCATCCTCCATGACCCTCCAGCTGCCTGCCCTCTCTGGGCATGCAAGTGATGGCAAGGCCAGGGGAGATGGAGAGTATGAGAAGAGGAGGGGAAACAGGGGGTCCAATATTTTCAGTGCTGCGTCTAGTCTCATCCAGTCTATTAGCCAGTTTATTAATGCTTGCATGTTTTCATTACCTAACCTTGCTGCCTTATGAAAAATAAAAGGCTTATTGGACCAACATATAATCAATCAAGCATTAAAACTGCAAGTAATTGGAAGCAAACCAACCAAACAGTACTTTTGTGTCACTAAGAGACAAGTAACACCAAATACTGCTCTTTAGTGTTCAGCTACAAGAAACTGAAGAACTTGGCAAACACCCACAATAGTTGCACCGAAACCATTGCACAGTTTCAATGCAATCCCGTCTATAAAATTTTATTTTTCACCCTTCATTGGAAAGCAATACAATAAAAATGAAATGTCATTACCCTTGGGTATTTCATGCCAGTTATTTTTGGCAGAGTAATAGCTTGCTTTTAATTGCATTGAGGTTTTTAAGTATGTGATAGTTCAAACAATCAGAATAGCTTTTTACATGCATAGGGAATTATCGACCTCATTCCTACAATCTTGCTACTTTATCTTTTATTACTATTCAGGTTGGGTGAAGTTTCTACCTCCAAATAAACACATTAATAATTTATGCAAGATATGCAAAGCTATTTATTCAGATACCAATCCTTCATTAATATCTCACAAATATGGTAGATTTCAATGAGCAATTTTTTATAATTTTTTAAAGTGGCATAAAAAGTTCTATCTTTACACTGGCAATAGTTTCATGAGGGAACTATCAACACCACCCAGTGCTTGACCTGGATTGTTTTTCCACACAGTGTCTTAATAAACTCCTTAAATTCATTAATGATACTCCTGCATAAAATCATTTTTGGCTATTGAGTTCCACAAGTTTATTTTCTCGGTAAAGTGTGAAACCATTAGGTCCAGAAGTTTCAGGTAGGTGTGAAAGACTTAAGAGATGACAGTTCTGGCCTTCGTGAGCCCAATCATTTCCCAGACGTCGTGGCAACCAGTGTGTCAGAAGTCTCAGGCGCATTTGCAAAACTTCTTTATAACTTTTGGTCATTTTATGCCACTTAAAATCACTAAGGGTAAGTAAGTGGGATATATGAGGATTCATTAGGTCCTGTAACTCAGTAATAATCATGTAAAAGACATTCTAATGCCACCGTATGTTTTTATAGCACTAATAAAAAGTGAGAGCTCTTGCAACTTAAAGTTTTCCAGTTCATTCTCACTCAGTTGTTCCTTCTTTCCTTGCTCTCTTTGACAACAGTAGGCCATTATTCATTATTAGTGCCCCCTCTCCACACATACTTACCCAGCATCCTGGGCTTCATGAGCTCGGAGTATAGATAACAAGTTATTGTGCTGTAGGAATTCACATACAGCAGGGTAACTGTTGGAAGAAAATAATAGCACCTGTTACGGCATTTTCAGAAGTGCCACATTTAGCTCTAGCTTTCAAAAAATGTTGTATCCAACATGCATCATTCATGAAATCAGCCCCTGCTCTGCAGGCAGATTTCAATAGAGACAACACTAGAAGCAGCACCTTTTTTTCTCCCACCCCATAGCTGCGTGGAGAGGAACGCTGGGAAGTTGCAATTCATTACATAACGACAATCACCTTATTGCTTGTCAGAAAGAAAGTAATTTCTTTTATTATACTTCAAGATTCAGTGTACTCAGAAAAGAAAAATGTGATATAATGGTTGCTCGCAATAAAAAACCTCCTCGCCCACTAAGTACAGTATGCACAGGCTGCTTATGGACACCAGATAATAAGCTGGTGTGCGGAAAGAGAGGGAGAAAAACAGAAAGAAGAAAGGCAAATCAATCTCCAAACTGAAGATGTTTGATCTTCTGAACTTCATCTCCTTGGTAAAAAGAATTATCCTTCCCCTTGGCAACTTAAAATGTAAATTCTGTGACTTCCAAAACCCCAAAAATGTGCCCACCGAATATATCCTTCCGAGACGTGTTCTACTGTGTGAGTGAAAACAAAATCATTAGGTGAACATGGTGAGAATTTCTCTATCGTATTTTTCACTGCACATGGACAATGTTGCTTTCAAGGAGAACAGAGGAGCTGTTTCTTATCACCTCAGCATCCTGAAACCCGTTCTTACTATTTAAGACACTGAACACGCATTAAAAACACATACAAGAAAAACAAAACATAGCATAACCTGTATGCAGTTTTGACAGCACAAATGGGAAATATTGTTAAAAAAAAGCTATTTAAAATTACACCTAAATAAATGTTACAGAACTTAAAATGATTCCATTCTGCTGCTTTCAAAAGTAAGTTTTCTTTTTTCTATAATGACTGTTCTTGCTTTTAAACCGCTGATGATTCCCCATGCCTGTATTCAAAGATAACAAGCCATCTATCCAAAGATAATGATGGCCATCTATCACTTCAGGACAGGAAGCAAAACCTCTCTTCTCCTGTTGTTAGCAATTTAATACAGAACCCCAAAAAGGCAAAACTTCCTGGTTTCCCCTCTTAAAAGCCAACTGTAGCAAGAGCAAAACAGGACAAAGAACACACATGGAAGAGGGTAAAGGACAAGTGGCGTTGGAATAAAAGACTTGACATCTGGCAAAACCTTACCAGGCCCCTTAAAAACATCTAAGGGGTGGGA
>NW_009212048.1:0-19540 GCF_000690835.1 Fulmarus glacialis
AGAGCGGCTTTGGTGGGACCCTGGTGTCCACCCAGGGTCAACCCACCACACCCTTTGTAATTGCAGGATGCATACAAGAATATTAAAGTATTGACCTGTAGTAAATACATTTACCCAGTGTCTTAAGAACATTTTCACCTGTGGTCCCCAACAATTTTCTGAATGATCATGATTGGGAAGCTCAAAACTAAACGTCAGTTGGCTCAATTTCTGCAAAACCTTAGAGATAAAACTCCTGAAAAGATTTTGTGTCTAACAAAGTGATGAAATGCATTAATGCCAGCGGTCTACCTTGCCTAAAATTATATTTTTCAACAGAACTTGTGGAAAAATTTATGAAATTGTGCTAATTAAAATATGCATGCTTCACATAATCAGTGCATAATAGTTGGCCCTATTTCCCAGATCAAAGAGCTCGAAATACATGTAAAGAGAAATCTGTCTTCTTCACAAAATCCTAAAGGATTTAAATCTTAAAATTGGGGATCTGAGCAAAGAAAGAGATTTTGTAGGAAACAGAGACGGTTTTGCCCACTTGCTTATCAGGTCAGGATTGTTTCCCATAGAAGACTATCTTATCTAGTTTATAATTGTTAAATTAATGAGACTGCACCCAAGATGCCACTTCAGAACTGAACTGCATTCCATGTTAGCCAATAACTTCTCTTTAGCCCAATTTTTGCCTTGCTCACCTTCATCCCAGCTTTGTTAGCTGCCCCACTGCATACCACCCAAAACAAAGAACATTTCTTGCTGTGAAATTCATAACTCTTCATTATATCCAGCCATTCCACCAATGTCTATTTTTCTTTAACTGATAAATGAATGTGTTTAACTACTGGGTGGTGGTTAGTGTTGGTCTGTGAAAAAGGACGTAGGGACAATTCCTTTGTCACCCAGCCACACTCTCCAGAAGAACTACGTTAATGGCAGATACACCTCCAATGTTCTGTGTCACGCTTCCTACCTACATCTCCTACTGCACCTATCAGATACAGATTGGTTGCAATGTTGAACAGCTGAGATGCACAGTGGGCCAGATGTCTCAAGTGGAATATGCAACAAGTTAAAATTCAACAAACTTTTATGGACACCGGAAGTCATCACCAAATAATAAAGACGATGATCTCACATGTGGTGAGATTTTGCTCATTTCAGCACATGTCTAGGCAGAATACTTATATTGCAAAAGTCACCACATCATAGCAATTTTTTGTGTCAGCCTAAAGAGAAAAGCCAAAATAAGGGTTCACCATGGAAATATGAACTCTTTACTATGGATGTAGTCACACCATAATTCAGAGAGTCACAGAGGACAGAAAGCACCTCTGGAGGCTGTCTAGGCCAATCCCCGTTTTCATACCAGAGTCAACTAGAGCAGCAGGTTGCTGAGGGCCGTGACCATTCAAGTTTTTAACATCTCCGAGAATTGAGACTCCACAACTTGCTTGGGCAACCTGTTCCAATGATCCTGTTAACCATGTGAGAGATGAGTATAGCAAATAGCTGTTACTATCTCTTCCGGGGGATTTGGAAGATGAGCCTCCAAGACAGGAAACCTATTAAACGCTAGGACAGATACCTCTAAGCAGCATCCTTGAACAAGACTGCCTGTTCAACAGGACTGCCCATGAACAGCTCATCTTAGAGATACCCATCCAGTACCCTTCCTTGTAACGTGTGACCCTCATTTTTATATATTTTTATTTTCCTCCATAATCAGCTAATTCCCAGGACATTCTGTAAGACATAGAGAATTTTTTTGAGTGCATGTAGATCTAAGTCCATCCTCCCAAAATTAAAATAGGTAAGTGCATCTGAAAGCAGACAGAGCAAAGGTGCCTTGGACAGCTTTCACTGACTCCTACACTCTTCTGTGAAGAAAGTAATTGGACTAAAAGGATATTTTCCAGTCGGTGCTCCCCTTCAAAACTTTTCCCCACACTCCTATTCCTGTGTTTTATATATTTACTTACTTTTCATTTCAAGCAAGCATTTGTTATCTGAATCTTGCGTCCTCTTTTACACGTTGGAAGATATAAGCAGATTCTGTCCTCCAAGTCCCTGAGTGCAAATAAGTCAACATAGATCAGAAATCCCTCACCATGGCAAATGCCTACTCGTCAGACCAGTGCACATTGCTATGGCTCCTTGCTTTTTGTTTTCTTCCAATTTCCTTTCACTTACGGCATGCACCTCATATCCTGAGTTCCAGAGCTTTCTCCTCATCCACGTGAACCTGCTACTAATGAGAACTTTCTGTTCACCTCAGGATTTGAATAAATCCATGTCAATCAAGTCAGCATTCCCTTAGGCAGGACTGGGTGGAGGAAACCTTTCCAGGACAGCAAAGGTCTCCAGAGTCGTCAAGTACAGCCTCTCCTCTGACTCCCCCACAGCACTTAAGCTGGGGGCTACCTGGTCATTCCCTCATTTCAACAGCCAGGATCTAAAAAGAATCATCCCCTTTAATTTGGAGCATAAAAAAGTGAGAATGTCACAAATTCATACATTTGCACAGAAATATCTTTTAACATTATTTCAGTTCAATTTTCCCTTGAGAAACTTTTTGTGAAGATGCTGTAATTTAAAAATTGAAGTTTGCTACCCTCAGTGGCATGGAGTGCACCGCTTACTTCTGCAGAAGCTAATCTGAAACTCTGAAAGATAGAGCTCGGATGACAGTCCAGAGTTATATCAAATAGGCAGTTTGCCAACTTCAGAAGTACCCTGAAAACTCAAGAGTGCCAAGTTTTGGAGGTCTGAAACCATTTTGACTAGTAAGAAGATTGTTCTTTGCAAACAACCTTGTCAGATTCCCTTAAAATTACGCTCATGATGCACCCATCCAATTTGCAATGTTTAACAGGCGCCTTTCCCCACTGTCACTTTCATTAGTCTGAAGTAGTTGTCTTTTTATATTCTGCTGTGAAAAGGCTGGTGGTGCTGCAAATTAACTGCTACATTTCATTTCCAAAGTAGAGTTCAGATGCACCTAGTTGCACTTTCCTGTTAGACAGAGGTATATGGTTATCTAAGGAGGAAAAAGGGAACAATATCAAAATATATATGCTAGACTCTGAGACGAGAGTTAAACAAAACACTCGGGAGCCTGGGACAAATTTAATTCTCATCCTACTTGTTCCATTAATGACTTTGGGCTGATTTTCTGAGGCAGTTGTGACTTACTGGTGTTCTGCTGCCTGAGCCTCTGCCTCACCATTTATTAATCCTCCTTCCAAGGAACTGAGAACCTGCTGGCTAAATTTCAGTGAAATTTGTCAGAAACGTTGAGATGACAAATGTAGTTAAGTCCCTATACTTTTTATAAAAACTGGTAGCCAATTACAGAAGAGAGCCAAATCACTGCCAAAGCTGGTTGTAATTGTTGCACTGTCCCACCAGCCAACCAGCATGGACTTAATACCTGGCCGATTAGCATAGATATAAATCTGGATTAGCTACACCATAGGAGGCAACATAGGAAGCATGGTGAAAACCTTTGTTACTGTAATGAAAAGATGGGAGGGATGCACAAAGGAAAAAATTACTTGAATATGTAAGGAAAAAGACTTCATCAGTACCACTGCTCACAGGACTTTTGTTCTTCTCTTCTTGGTGTAAATCTGAAGCAATGCTGATTAAAGTTATTATTAAAATAGCTGAAAGGGAGAATTTAGTCTTATATCATTAAAACGGTCTTCTCCAAACGTTAAAATAACAGTGGGAATAATTCTGACACAGGAACATTAAAAGGATTGATATTTTTACATATAATCCATGGGGTTGCCAGAGCATAAAATATGGGAAAATTAGGCCTACTACATTAAAAGGTAGTTCACTAATGTCCTAAATAATTAAACACACAGTATTCCCTCAATGGCTTTGCCTGAGAAGAAAAAAATGTAGCTGGGAGAAATACAGTTACCAGATCTCCCAAATTCATCACGGATGCTTTAGAAGTCCCAATTCCCAGTAACATGATTAGGTGACAACCTCCAGAGCCTTTTAAGTAGTCAGAAAAATAAGTGTGCAACTGAGAAGAGCTTGATGCACCATCAGTATGATGAAAAGCTGAAAATACCAGGAGATACCTGTTTTAAAAATGTATAATTAATTTGCAAACCAGATGTAGGACTTACATTGAAAAAATATTGAAGAAATCCACAGTATTGGAAATAGTTCATTACCATGCCTCTACCCCAGAGAAGATTTACTCTTCTCTGCTTTTTTTCCATGACACATTTATTTGAAGAGAGCAATTGGTCTATATTTTCTGTCTTGAATAAGTCCGTATACAGGACCCCCTGCAGAAGTACTGTATAAATTTACCTCCCTGTTCTGTGAGGCCTACATGCATGGTTTAAACTGTGGATTCAATATAACAGATCCAAACTTTCACTAAAGTAAACTTTTGCAGCATCTCAGTTTGGTTTATAAGCATATTGTTTCTGGGACATGCTTTTCTTCTCACAGTTCTTCTACCAGTATGCCAGAAAATCTTGAAACCTATCGTTCAGAGCTGGCAAACTTCTACCTTGGTAGGACTGTGTTGAGATTTAGAATTATGGGTTTCATTTTTAAAAACTTGGTTTCCTTGTGTTTATTCTGGTTAATTGCCCCAAGGATACCCCCTTGCTCTTCGGGGGAGAAGGCTGCCAGATCACTTTCTCTCTGGCAGCATCCAAAGCCATTCATGACACCTGAAGCACCATCCACAACGCAGCCTCCATCATCAGCACAGAAAGGTATCACAGGTGCCCACAATACCTAAGGATGGGCTGGATCTTCTGAGGGCAAAGGCTCCCAGTTCCTTCTGGCCATGCTATTGACTCACCTGCCCTAGCACAGAAAGACTGCGGTGTATCCCTTCCTTGTCCTTCACTGAAAATTCATGGCTTTAAAAGGGTTTTTATACCCTTGTTTTTTTCCTAGGACCCCACAGGAAATTTAAATGCCAATGGACAAAGGGGATCTAGAAAAGTCACAGCTCTATGATTTATACAATTTAGGCAGATTTCAGAATTTGTCTTTCTTAGTGGTTCACATCTGGATACTGGAGACCTGATCCAGCAAAGGGAATCTCTCCACCTACATCAGTAGGAAGCACCTTCGTCTTCGCTGGCTCCTTATTACGTCAATCAGGGCTGACTGATGAGGTCTGAAAGAAAACTGGGATTTTTTTTTAACTCTCCCGGGTCACCAGCGGTTTCCTTCTCCTTGGGGGCAGGGGCTGACAATAATCTCTGCATTCGCTGACAGTGAAATCACGCGTTCCTCTTAATCCCACTCCTGACAGCCAAGTGATTAGTGTGCTACAGAGATAGGGCTATTTGACAGCGCCTGAAAATCTCTGTGCGTCAACGGCTTAAAACAATATTAATCGTTAGCATTAAAGTTTCTCTGACCCCGATCGCAGGCTGATGGATCTGTCCTCTGTTATTTATAGCGTTCCTTTATTTACACCTTTTCATTGCCACAGCGTTTGCTGCCTGAGGTTTTATTGTCCTTATAAATTTCCACTCCCTGCACCACCTTAACAGTTTTGAAATAATACAGATAAGCAAGAGCAAGCTGATGAATGCAGGAGGTAAAAGGCTTATTCTGCTCCCTCGGTGGCTGGGCCAGAAGGATGTGCCCATTTAACAGCCCTCACTCCATCGTGCTGCTTTGGAAAGCCTGGCCCACCAAGGAGCAATGCAGCAAAAAACACAGTGAACTTCTGCCGCCAATAAACCTGTCTTCCGGAGGAGATTAATGCTTTTCTGAAAGGATTGATAACTACTGAATTACCAATCTATCCCAGCACTAAAATCAATCACCAACGTTAAAGGGACCAGGAATACATTTAGGTACCTCTTTGCTCTGATCTGAAATTTCTGCAAAAACTCTGTTCTTTCCAGAGCCCTCCGCTCTTGCTCCCAGCATTTTGCAAATTCTGCCTTGGGAGTGAAAGCCTTGAGCATGTGTGATGAGACCAGGCTTTTCATGCCATGTTCGCCGAATTTAACAGAAAAGGTGTCATCCTCAGCCCAGCAAAGTCAATGGCAAAGCCCACACTAGATTCATCACTGAAGGAAAAAAAAAAAAGGTGAACAAGATGCATTCACCGCAAGCTTAAGTGGTCCTCCCAAAGTGTCCTTTCCATACTTTTCAGCCAATCCAACTGAAATCTGATGAGCAAACCTGACCAATTCCCCAAGAGACATAAGGCAGCTTCACATTCACCAGCAACTGGGAACTGCCAACACAGAGGATGACTCTTTGCAGTTCTTTGATAGCTGGAAAAGCTCTGTCACAACTAATGGTATTCTGCTGTTTGTACAGGTTTTGAAGTACCACTGACAAAAAAAATCACACATCCTCACCAAAAGGCAGACACTCCTGGGACGCAGCATCGCAGCTCCATCACTATATGATAGAGGGTGCAAACTTGAAGATGACATTTTTATCAGAAGATGATCAAATTGGAATTAATTCCTAATTGATTTTAAAATTCAGTTGCTTTCTAATTAAAATTGCCTAGGGCTGTAAGAAAAATAAAGTTATCTGAGTAAGATTTTGGCAAGGACATCAGGATGGACATTCCCATGTTTGAAAAAAAGTCATTGACATTTCACAAGAATTAACTGGGCCTCTTAGATTTGAATTCAATCTATGGTGGAGAGAATGACTGCCTGTTATCTTCAAAACGTGTCCAGGTCGATTCTCAGCACAAAAGTTTTCCCATAAATCAAAGCTACAGGTTCTGAACTAGAACAAAGTGACGACACCCACCCTCTTTCCTCCTCCTACCTCCACACAAACTTTTGGAACTTCACCCTTTGCCAAAAAATGCAAGTTTCCTTCCCAGATGCATTTCTCAGAGCCTTGATGTGCCTTTCAAAATATGTTTTTGTATTGTTATAGTGGGATTTGAGCTGCAATCGGAGCCCAGGTCACAATCCAGGCTTTCTGAAACTTCAAAGGTTTTAGGCTTACATTTGTGAATAGGACGGAGAGCCGCAAAGTTTGGATTTACACTTTGTTACATCGCTGGGACAATTAATACAGGGAGGCTTCACACCCGCCAGCCTCCAATTATCACATCCAGCTGTTCCACACAGCATTTTAAAATTAAATAAAAATAATAATAATATTTTTTTAAAAAACACTGGATGGAGATTCTCTCTCCCAGAATCCTTGAAGTCCTAAGCTAGCAACTGCCTGATAGGAAAGAGGGAAAATATCACTATAGCATTACAGGAGGCTGCAGCTCAGGCTATTCAGAGCTGAGAAGGGGACGGTGCATCCAGGACAGTGTGGCAATGGCAGAGGAGGAGACAAGAGAAAGGCACTACGTGGGGGACTCATGGGGGAAGCCACATAAGCAAGGTGGGAGTCCTCTCCTTTCTCGACAGCACTGCCAGCGAATGGCCACTCAGACAACACGTCTCATCCTAAGTAATCCCTTCACAGGGACAGGCAAGCACTTACGTCCCCATTTTGCTCAGGAGCATTGGCACTTTTGAAATAACAAAGCCAAAAAAATAACCAAACAGCCACTGTGGGCAAACAGATGCTGTGCAGGGGCAGATCGATCCCTGCTTGTACAATGCCCAAAGCAGCAACCAACCCTGGTAAAATCAGCTGCAATGGTATTGCTGGGGTGCCGAGAGGTGAAGTTATTTCTTCAGCATGACTTGGGCAGCCCCACAGATCCTGTTCTCAGCCAGGATTAGACCACGCAACCCCTCCGGAAAGTCTGGCACGCAGAGCAAATATTTCCTAGCTTACAATAACACACGATCTTACACGGTTCTCTGTCTCTGAAGCGAGGGGGATGAACAAACACCGAATTGTTTGAATAATATTGGTGAATTCAGATTTCAGTTAGCGGGAATTCATGTTAGAACAATTAAATAGTATGTCAATTCCCTCTAATTAGATGTTCCTGCAGCCTACCCGGTAATTATACTTAATGGGTCTAAATCAAATCAGCGTGTTACCTGAGAAATAATTGGATTTATATGCAATTTTTTAATGATCGTGAAAGGCACCCCAGAGATTGAAGTCCTCTATGTGTTCAGGGCTTGATCCTAGGCTTCAGTGTGCTTTGGGTGTGGATCTCAGGCTACACTGGCCCTGACAAATTAAATGTGCCAGTTCTCTGGCACTGAGGCCAACTAGCATGGGACAGCCCACAGCCATTCTCATCAACGTTTTTAGCCTCTAAAATAGGGTGGCTGTATCCAAACTTCCCACTGGAAACCATCCACAGACAGTGCTAAATGCCAGGCTACATCTATACTAGCAGAGAACAACTCCAGATTTCAGTGCTACAGCAACATGTCCCAACCTTGGGGGACGTGCAGGGACCCCCTGCAGGAACCCTCTGGGGTGTCTCTGTTGAGGCTGTCGATAGCAGGATGATTTGCAGAGGCACCTCCAAGTTTTGAAGCACTTGTCATAGACCTGTAGTGTGCTTTTGAACATCTTCCCAAAGGTTGGTGCATATTTGAAACTAAGGTCCACATGCTACAGGAAAAGAAAATAAAAGCTAAGCCTCTAAACACTTTGATGAACCTTGGCCCTCAAATCACATAGCAGCAATAAATAAGTCTCACTTGCCCCAAGCTGAGACAGAACAGAGCATTTTATTGATTATTTCTGATCTCCTTAAACATTCTGTACCTTAAAATTAAAAGTATACACACACATAATGTATTTATTTATTTACAGGCACAGATAATGCTCAGGACTGCCAAACATCTGACATTTAAAAGCAGTCCCATGTGTACATATCTGAGTCCTGTACACGCAAGATGAGTGTCCACTGGACCCCAGATCCATCCATTGGATCAGAGGGGACCATGATTAGCACAAGACTTCCCCAAAGCACACAAGCCATTGAATTTCTCACTGCTTCTAGTTAAGCAAGCACTTCTCTGAAATATTTCTTTGAATTTCTAGAGGAGGTGAACCACAACACTTCAGCACAAAACCTCTGCACGAGTCTTCCCAGCTTCCAGCGAAAGCAGTCTCTGAGCGGTTAGTACAGTAGAGAATGCTCCGATTGCCCTGCTCCCTGGAGCCCCACTATTTGGAAAATCTGGGGCTTTCAGTTTCAGCATGATTCACTGTCCTCCATCTCCTTGAAATTCTGCCCATGAGAAACCAAAATAGCACCTTGCCTTGTGAGTGAACTCCATACAGCCAGTGAGCATCGAAACCATTAGATTTCAAACGCAACGTAATGTCAGAGAGGCATAACTGCAGTGACAGTGGCTGGAGGGGATGACTGCACCATCTAGTTATTCTTCAGCAAATATACAAGTAAATGCCACTAACTTCAGTTTTGCTTTCTTTCAAGGAAGTCATTCTTTTTAGATAACTACCTCTATTCAGGGGCCTTTTGAGGCTCCAGCATGACTCTGAGAGTGGGAGGGCTTGGGCATCCTTATTTTATGTTAAAAATGTCCTGTCCAAACTCTGCAGACCACTTCCCAAAGCACTTCTCATACCTGTATACAGGAAAACTCACACTCATTCTACCTAGGTAGGCACTTCACCAAGGCACCTACTTCAGTAGCATGATCACATCAGGCTCCCTCAACAAGCAAGGGAAAGAAATAGATGTCTCTAGAGGACAATTCAGACCTTAAATTGCTTCTTATTAAAGTACTTCTGTCATGTCTACTCTTAAGAAGGTCAAATTCAGGAACAGAAACATAGCCCAGAAAATTGCATTTGTCTTTTGAAAAAGTTATGGATCAAACCATGCGCCAGCTCTGGACAAGGACTCTCTGGTGCTCCTTGGTTACAATTAGTGGGCTCAGATTTTCTGGACCAGATCAACACTTCATAGGATCACAGTTTTTGGGGTCAACTCTTAAACATTAAGGCCTTGCACTGGATTCATTTACTGCTCATAAACAATACTCAAAAACTCAATAACCCAAAAAGCCCACCAAAATTTCCGATGGTCCTGTATTTTTCACTCTGTGGATCCATTTCTTCATTCCCCTCATCAACCTTCTCCCTACAGCAGGATGAAAAGGCTTACTAAATGGTTACTGAACTCACACAAGCACTAGATTCTGTTTCTGAGACTCAAAATTAACGTCTTGAATCATCAAGGAAAGGTTGACCGTGTCCTGGTGTCTCTGTGCAAGGCTAATTATTAATCCAGCGGGTTCTGTTTATAAGTTTGCCCAGTTTCTAAGAAACAATAATTTGTGTCAGGCTACCTTGCTTCACGCTGCAAAATTGGAGCTGCCTGAAAAATGTCTTGGGGAAACGTTTTCAAGCAACTTCCCCTGCTCTTTTTCACGAAAATCACTTACCCAGCACACATGCAAACTCCTTCTTTGCTAGCATATCTGTAATTAGCAAAGAATGCCAAGCCATAAATATTTATGCACAGATGGGATCCTGAAGTACCTTCAGAAGTTCAGCACAGGCCTCAATAGTCAGATTTCTCAACTGAGCTTTGATACAAGACCTGCAGGTTCAGGAGGACTTGTCAGAACACCCTGCTAATCACCCCTCTCTCAGGGATGCATTTCTCACCCAACGAGGGATGTTACAATCAGTCACGAAAACCCCACAAAAAATGCAGGTGCTTCATTACCTACTTTTCATTTGAATTCCTCACAGATCTTGCCAGATCCCTTCACTTCATTAGCACAGGTCTCTGCGTGCTGGGGCGAAAAGTCTTCTTCTGTGCAACTAATAGAGTCTGAATGTTTCTGCTTTTGTTTCAAACCTTTTCTGAAATCAGGTATGTTTTTCTTCCCTGTGCAAAATCTTTTTTTATTTCTTTCCCAAAAATTTTGCTGCCGTGATGCTGGAACCACGTTAGTTATGTCATGCAAAAAGCTTAGGATTAGGCTGGTCTGAAATGCCACGTCCAGACTATTAATTCAAATAGTTTCTCTGGCTGAAACCTGTTGGCACGCTTTGGCCACCATCAAACCCTATCTGTCTCCAAACTAATGTGTCTGCTTCCAAAGTGCTGATGGAGAACAGTGCCCAGGCTGTGCTAACTGCCCCGGTGGGGCCAGGAGTTGGCCAAGAGGGTGTTGGTTGTCCTGGGCCAAAACCGCACCAGGCTCACCCCTCCGCAGCCACGCATGATTGCACTCCCAGTATCCAGGCACCGACCCCATTTAATTTAAACACAGCTAATGAGATCACGCAAAACACAGGTTAACGTTTCCCAGCCTGATCTGGGAGCAATTAAAAGCTGGCTTATGGCTCGGTGTGGGCAGGTGAGCTTCCCGTTGCGCCACCGCCTTTGGCACCCAGGTCTGAAGTCTTTGCCCAAGCAAAGAGCTCCCGCTCCCTCGGCAGGGGCAGGCGGAGGGGGGACAAGTCCCACTAACCCACTGGGACAGGGGGGCGGCTGCAGATGGGAGCGGGAGCCGCCCACCCACCGCCGACAGCGTGAGCTCAGCGTTGGCAAAGGCTTTCGCTGGCACCTGCAAAAACAATCTGCAAGTGGGGCTGCCAGCAAGGAGGATGGAGCCGGAGCGGCAGCATCCCAGCAAGGCAGCAAGCGAGGGGGAGAGGGGAAACGCTCCGCACCCGGGGGTTATGTTACACCAAAAATAAAGGTGGAAGGGAACAAAAAGTCCTAGGAGGCCTCCCTTTAAGTACGAAAATGCTTTGGTCTCGCCAGAGCAAACAGATTCGATAGCACGATACTTACTTGGCCTGCACTTGTACCACACGATGAGGTATTTGCCAGTTCCAGGGCACGGATCTGCGCCGAACAGCCGGCTATTGACGAGAAACTGGCAGCTCCGCCTGTCCTGGCACTCGTCCAGCATCTTCTGCAGCCAGAGATGCACACAAGAAACAAGAGAAACAAAAGCACTTCAGTATCTCCACCAAAGGGATCGTCAAACGGTGACAAGCTGGAGAACGGCAAGGCCATCCTTGCCTCCTCAACCGGCCCCGGCACGAGGCAGGCCGTGGTGCTCAGTGCGGCGGGTACCGCAGGAGCCGTGGACTAGGAGAGGACTAAACCTTGCGCTGTTTCAAGGAGCGTGATTTCTTTTCTTTTCATGCATGCAAAAGGAGGGATTTGCACTGGGACTGTCACAGAGATTTTGAAACGTTTGCATGCAATTTCATCGTAGTATAAGGCAGTACTGTCCCAGGAAAAGCAGCTTTGAGGACATGGATCAGCCTTGACAGTTAAAAGCAGAGACCCAAACTCTGCCACCACCATTCTGCTTTAGATTTCTCTGGAGACGCACAATTTCAACCACAGCTTACAAGAGAGTTCTCGTCTCGGTTATATAAAAGCTTTGGCAATTGCTGGTATTCCAATAATTAGTAGTTGTGGTGGGAACACTGTTATACAGCCAACTTAGTCAGTTTTTAATAGGGCTCACTCCTCTTCCCCCACGACTATCGCATTCCTTTGAGCTAAACTCAGCAAGGGCCTGCGAGTCGGAGGGTCCTCCCACCGCCGGCATTTTGGGTCCTATCCCCTTTTCTGCACTGCTTTTCCTCTAGCGCTCAGTCCCCACTCCCCATTCACAACACTCATAAAAACTCCATCTCAGAATCCACAGGGGCAAGACATTCTGTCTCCTGCTAGAAAATAGCTTCATTAAGGAAGATTAATGATTTCTTTTAACCCTATGATCCTCTAAAGCAGTAATGGGGGGAGAGAATATTATTAAGTGGGGCAGTAATTAAGTTTTAAATTCAGCTGGGTGGCTTAGGTGGTATTTAGGTACTCCTGTAGAGCCCCTAAAGCGCTAAAATTACCATAATGTTTGCCTGACACACATGAACCTGTCAGATCATTTTGAGACCACAGAGCGAGGTAATCCACCAGCCTCGCTAAGCCCCTGCGATACAGAGCTGTGAATTCCAGTCCCAAAACAATTAATTTTCACTTGCAAGGAGGCGCTAGAAAATCCTTTCTCAGAAATTCCCCTAGACTCCCCTGGTCTCTTTTGTCTTCTTCCTGTTCCCTTTTCTTACACCCACCTTGATATTTGGGCTTTCCCACAATCTTATCCCTATGCCGTTAACATAAAGGCTGTTCCTTCTCTACCACACACCACCCAAACCAATTTTCTCTCTGCCTCAGTGACTACTCTCTATTTTTGAGTTCTCCCTGAACATAATATATTTAATCTTCAGCATTATAACTCTGAATGTGACCCTCGGAACAACAGGAACAACAGCTGTTCCAGTTTCAAGTGCAATTTAAAACTGCCTCATTTGCAGTTGCTCATAACTTCCTAAAGCTTTCACCTTTTGGGCTGACACATGCAAGAATTCGTGCCTGCCTCAAGTCTGACCTTTATTTTAAAGTTCAAACCAAGACAATTCAGGCCTTTTCTAGCGAGCAGAGAACATATGCTGTTGTTTTCCACTTACAAAGGTAATAAAATGCAGGCATCTCGTTTCAAAATACAGGGCTTAGGATGGAAAGGCTGAAAGGTGAACACTGAAGGAGGTGCCTGGGAGCGTTAGCCTCAACTTGACCGTCACGTTAAAATGCATAGAAAGAGCATATTCTTTCCTCTAGGCTCATAAGGGTTGACTGCTCACTCAGCATGTGAAATTTAATTTAATGCAAAATCCAATGAGTTGCAAAGGAATTTAAGCGAGGCCTCTACGCAGATACCTCTTTTGATCTCACAAGGCAAAGAACAACTGGAACAACTCTTTGAGTGCTTCACATACGGAGAGAAATCCTCTCCAAATCACTGCGGACCTGAAAGGATTTGATGGTACTGGACAGCCACGGCTGTGTTTACACCTAAACAGTGCTAAGAATATGGAGCAAAGGGAAAGAAGCAGCACCCCTAATGTTTTCTTTCGCATAAGGGAAGCTTTCTCCCCTCAAAGGCAGCAGACTCGGGTTTTTGGTCAACAAACCTGTTCATAGCAGATGGGTGGGATTTTCAAAAGTCTTCAGCATTGCATAATAGGTGCTATTAAAACCAGTGCGAAAACCATCCTGGGTTTCAGCAGAAATTACTCTGAGCAATTAGTAAAAGGCCAACAAGAAGCCTCTTTGAAAACCTCAGCTTCGATGCCTAAGCAGCACTTGTTCATCTGTCCTTAGGCCCAGCACCAGGAGCGAAGGCAATTACTTACCAACCTCAGAGAACGATGAACACAGGCAGCCTTCACGTATCACCACTTTGTCTTGCTCTGCTCTAACTTTTGGCAGCTCTCGCTTACTCCATGTATTCCACATAAGTAAAACCTCCTGAGTTTATTCCTGCAGTATGCAAAGTAACACAGAGCCCTAGGGAGAAGTTTGTACTTAAATTAAGGAGCAAAAGTCATCTATGCCATTGTGAGACCATAGAAAAAGGGAAGTATTCTTGAGGCTGAATATG
Organism: Fulmarus glacialis; assembly: GCF_000690835.1. Classification (NCBI taxonomy): domain Eukaryota; kingdom Metazoa; phylum Chordata; class Aves; order Procellariiformes; family Procellariidae; genus Fulmarus; species Fulmarus glacialis. The sequence goes on from NW_009212048.1 coordinate 14,361, forward strand.
CCTTTTACTAATTGGTTTTAGTGTTTAGCTACAGTTTCAACTTAATTTGATAATAGCCATGACTCTGACAAGTTATTTCATGGTGGGAGAGAAATCAATATTTTCTTTTCATTCACGTAATTCTAATCTGCCTCCCCCTGAAGGGCAATGATTTTCCTGAAAATATAAAAAATCATTAAGATTTCTGATTTCCTGCAGACTGTTTAAGTAAAGTCTCAGGCATAATGAAATATATCCATACAGAGTAAAACAAAAAAATATGTTCAATGCTCAGTGAAATACATCAGGAAAAATGCAAAGAAAATTAGCAATGGTTGACTGCGCCATGTTCTTGATTAAAAATAAAAAACAAAGATGTTACACCAGCCCTAACGTTAACTTAAAAACTTGTACCTACAACTTTTACCTATCCTTGCATACGCAGAAATCTTCTTTCCCACTGCTTTCATCAGTATGTGCTGTATACCAGCATCTGCTTAAACACTGTGCAACACAGCGACTCTACAGAACATGCGTGACAAGATGATCCACTACAGGTACACTTCCCCTGCAGGTCCAGCGCATCTGGTGTTTACAAGGCAAGACCTTGGCTTTCTGGTCTTACTCTCAAAAAACATACTTCTAGGCAGTATCAGAGCTCTGGCAGATGTCAGATGTTGTTTCTGAAGTATTTGCAGATGATCAGCTAGATTGACACCAGGAAGGCTGTGAGTTTACTTGGTAGTGAGGGAATGACCTGAGCTCACATGGCTTTTGCTTAATAGCTGGAAAAATTTAGGCAATTCATTCTACGTTTGCCTTGTTTTTCTGGCTGTCACTGTTAGCTGCAAAGGTGGGAAAACACAACCACAAAACTAAACAAAAAGAGGCCCACAAACAATCTGAACTTGCACAGGAATAGTAGTAGACACGCAGAATCATCCCTAACCGCGATATATAATCAGCTGTTTATGCCATCTGGTAGACCCCTGACTAATGCAAAATAAAGTCGCATTGGATTAGATTATATTATAAAAATCACTCCAACTGAAGAAGGTGGAGGAGGAATTCTTGTCTGGCATGAAAAGGGGGGGAAGACACATTAATTGCATTGTGCCATTTTATAATTGCATTCCAGTGGTAAATCAAGCCTGAGGGCTGACAGCCAGTGCTCAGGAGGGAAGTTGCGGCTGTTTAAACCCATTCCATCCTCTGGCTCATGCTTGAGCTAAGAAGTTGCAAGATTTAGAGGAGATAAGAGAGCAAGAAATGTGAATTCAAGTAAAACAAACACTAATCTAACCCCTGCGATTTATGCCCTGGATTAATCTCACTGTGGTGACCCAGATCTTAAAGCAAGGGCAGCCTCAAGCTCAAAACCATGTCTTTCTAGGGGGCATTGCAGTTGAAACACATTTCTCGTGCTCATTTTGTTGTGCTCATTAGCTAAGTAATTGCTTGTGCTCATTAGATAACAACCTTTTTAAATCTGGAATTGGATGCGAGCTCTGCAAGAAGGCTGTCCTCATCCATTCCCAAGTGTGCACTCATTTTTATTCTGTCTCTTCAAATCACTCTTCAAGAAATGCTTCCCCTGTGTGCTTAAAATAAGCCACAACTGAGCTTAACACCCAAGGCAATTAAACTTATCTCAGTTCTTAGTCCCTTGTAGTAGTTCATAGATTCAATACACTTAGGGTGAAACTTTGGACCCATAGAAGCCAATGGTGAAACTCAACGGGAACTAGATTTTGCCACTGGGCTGCTCTCTGTAAAGCCTCCATCATCAAAGGAACACAAGGATGACTGCAGGGCATGTCAGTCAGGCATGAAATGACACAGAGGAACCCCACTAATTAATTGCCCAAATTGTATGTTGCTGAGGAGAATAACTCAGAGAGCAAACTGCATGAATGGATCAGAGCTGTGTACAGTCAAATGAAGATGGGCAGAGATCTGTACTAAGAAATTTACACAAGAAGATACCAGTAATTTTAAAAAATATGATTAAGCATTTTTAGGTCAAATTCAGTCCAGGGATAGCCATTATGGTGGAGTTACACTAACACTTATATGGGTGCACCTCCATGACTTTTGCAATGGGTAGAAGTAAATACAACAAACAAGGCAGCATGAATTCTCCCTACAAAGCCACACAGCACAATGCATTCATAATGGCTTCATGTCACGTTTCATTTGAATTTTGATACTCTCTTATATACCCCTGAATGATGGTATTACTTAAAAACACACTGCAAACTCAGTACTTTTAAGTTGCAAACTTATTTACAGGTCCTTTTTCCAATTATCTGAAGATTGCACGTTCGTCTCTATTCATTCGCGCAAATTACTAAGGTCCATGGAGGAAGAGGATTTTCCAAGGATCAGCAACAGGGACGGAAAGAGTACATGAGGAAGTGAAATCCTTGTTGGTGAGATACAGATTACCTGCCTATAGCTTCACCAAGCAACCTTCCCAGCCTGCTCCACTAGAAAATAATGCAGCTTTGCCCAAATTACTGCATTCAATCTGTGCATCACATGAAGAAGAGATCAAAGGCCCTGAATACCGACCGCTGATCTATGGCAGGTTTTAGTACCTTACTAGCTATCTCTTATCACTCTCTCATGCACTTGCAACACTCACAGCAGAGTCAGCAAGAGGGAACTATGTCCACACATTTGGTGACTCACATTAACACACCAGACTGTGAAATACAGAGCTGAAAACTGGGCACACTTTCCCTTTCACCAGCTCCGCTACAGGAGTAGTAAATGCCAACAGGGCAGTAGGGCAGGCAGCAGTGGGGCTGGGATGTTAAAACACAACAGCAAGATTCTCCAGAGCTCCTCTGGCAGAGCCTTGAAAGAGCCCAGAGACAGCAATTCACAAAGAGCAGTATCATGTTCAGCAAATAGAAGCACCCGATAAAAGCTGCATTACAAATATCACCTAATTAACCATTACCTACATTTCCTAACAGTGGGAAACTTAATCTGTATGCGGGGTCAACTTCAAAGGGAGAGGAGGTCTAAGCTGAAGAAATACAAAAGGATGCATAACCAAAAGTCATGGGATTAAAGAAAGGGAAAGCTGAAAACACAAAGTGGAAAAAAATCATTGAGAGCAAACCATTACACTGTCAAGCAGGGTCTTAGTGGCAATGATGGAAGCCCCATGACTTGGAAAGTTTAAATTTAGAGTAAACAAAGCATTAGGAGGCTTACACCCCAGGGAGCAGTCCTGCCTGATCAGGGAGACGGGCTGCACCAGCCACCTCTGCCTCCAGTGTCTCTTCTTCTGCAGTGTGGTTCTGCTCTGATGAGCTATTTCAGTCAAGCCAAAGATTTCAAATATAGAGCAATTTAGAGATTATCTATGACCTCTGCATCAAGCAATTCTCTTACTTGCAAATAATTAGCTGGGGGAGCTGCTTGCCAGAGAGTTATATTTCAGCCCAGGCAAGATTCATGAATGAAGCTGCACTAGTTCTGTGATTTTTAGGAGCAACTTTGGCACTGCAGTAACCTCTTCTGGACCCTGAACTCACTGCTCACCATCCTCTGCAAAGTAATTAATATAGTCTGACAAAGAGTTGCCTGAACTGCTCTTTAATTCACTGACATTTCTGAGACTGAAACTTTCCTTGTTCAAACCATCTATAAGCTGTGGGGATCTTCTAATATGCAATATGACAAACAGTGGGTTCTCCCAGTGGTACTGATGATGATTATTCTTCCTTACTATCATTTTCCTCCCTCGTTCCCCTTGACCATCATCATCCTACAGATGCTCAGAGTCATGAGAAAGGACGGTTTCTCTAAGTTTATACAGTGCCAACACAGTGGCCACGTAGAGCTGTTACCTCAGTGGGACTGTACAATATCCTGTCACTGGGCATGGCAGTAGCCACTGTCCTTGGCCTACCAAGAAAGCTAGAGCAGTTGAATCATTTTCTTCAACTTTGTATTTTACTTTCCCACACTGTTAATCCAGAATACTCGGGGAAAATAAAACCGTCTTCAGAAACTATAACGCACACCCACCTTCCAGCCCCATCATTTTGTGATCAACAACTGGCCCATGCTTTGACAGTCATGCAGCTACTGGAAAGTTTATCTCATCTTTCTGCCACCGAAGAGGTCAGCTCCCCCTTGCTTTCTATCACAGAAACCTTCCTGGTAGGTGCAAATAAAAAGGAGGGAATCCTGTGGTTAGCATGCAAGGAATCTGCTGCCCTTTGCAGGGCTGCCTCGTGCTGCTGGAGCGACAGCGAGTCAGTGGCAGCAAAGGTGTCGTGTATCTCACTTAAAGGACAAAAGGAAATACCACATCAACAGCACTAGTGATTCTTGTCACCAAGGACTGGTTGTCCCGGAGAGTGTTGAAAGAGACCCAGACCACAGACCATGCCTACACTCCCTCCCCAAACTGGCTAATCTTTCTAACAAGACACAGGACTCCACAGCACCATCTAAGCATAGCTCGTCTTGGGGAAACAAGTCACTGGGTAAAACGTTGCCCTCTGAAGTGCAGTTCCCTGCTGATCTCAGTACATGCATCTATCAGGACAGAAGGTAGCCTACAATGTCTTTGATAATATCTGGGAGCAGAAACACCACGGATAAGTGCCTCTCCAGGGCTTTTTATTTTCCTTCTAAATAAGCTTTGCTCCAGGGCTTTCTGTTTTCCTTCTAAATAAGCTGTGGTTTTACTTTTCTGTCAATTTACCAAAATGAGAATATTGCAGGTCATCTGCTGTAAAGTGTAATCTAGTTTTCTGGTAATAAGCAATAATTTTAGGCCAACCATTAAACATTCTTCTATACAGATCTTGAGTTGTTTATTGCTGAAAACAAGTGACATGAGGAATACTGATCCAGAAATGAGCGGCTGCAGAAAGCTTTACAAACAAGCCATTCCAAACCTGAGCAGCTGAGCAGCTTCCTTCAAATATACACATGCCTCCACGTATCTGTGCAGGCACAAGTTGCATATTGTGAGCTTGGCTAGGAGTGACCATGTTTTTTACTAAAGGGATTCACTTACCAGTAGACAGTTATCATTAGCAATGCAGAGCACTTAACACTCCTATTTCTCCTTTGTCCTCTGTGACAACATTTATGTGTTCATATGAATAAACATACACTGCTGCTGTATCTGTTTATCAGCTTAGAATCATAGAGTCATAGAATCATAG
>NW_009212049.1:0-17653 GCF_000690835.1 Fulmarus glacialis
CTCCCCCGCCCCGTGAAAAGTTTTTATTGAAGTTTTTGAGTAACTGCTGATATAGGAGTCTGACAGAAATAAAACGAATGGCAGAACATCATTTGTAACCCCTGACTTGTTTGCTTTTTAATGTAGAGTGTAATAAATGAGAACATAGATTCACTTGTCCTGGTAACCACCCTGTACTTCCAGAGAGACCAATTCACTCCATGAGTCCAAAATTAGAAGGTAACAACCTCTTTGATATTTTAAAGTTGAAACGCATTTCTCAGTTATTTAGAAAATACCAAGGAAACTGGCAGCTGAAGGAGCTTCCACAAACTTTGTTTTGGGTTTTCAATGTTTCCCTTTCCTATTTTTACACTACTGTAAAGCAAAGTAACTCTTGATTTAAATAGCATAACTCCTGGCTTACAGTGGTACAAGAAAACAAAGGAAAACCCCAAACTGTTTTTCGGCTGGAAAACAGGAAGGGACTTTAAGAGTCAGCTGGAGTTGATGCCCAAAGGATACATATAGCTTTATACATTTGCAATGTATATGAGTATGACAGGATTTATATATGGTCTGTCAACCTTCCTATGAATAATGCTTGCTATAAGCAATGTCACAGTACATGACATACAATGGCTTTTGAAGTAAATGGTAGCAGCGCTCTCAAGATTTGCTTGAATTTATTCAGTGTCACTGGCATTTTGTAACATCACACATACCTCTGTCCTTCTAGAAGTCAAGTACATTTTTTGCAAGTAGATGAAGATTTCCTGACTCTTTCAAATGTAGTGTGAATATTTTGCTTTTTTTTTCCCTGCCCCCTCCCTGCAAAAAGCACATGCAAGTGAAAGCTAGCTACTCATGAAAACTGATGTTTTTAGAAATTTCATGCACATTTATTTAGATAACAATTATTATTTAAGTATTCTCATTCCTATTATACACATGAATATGTAGAGGCCATAATCCAAATATCACATTAAAGACCTCCCTCACTATATAAAAATTAAGACACACCATAACAGGAAGTTTTAGCATTATTATTCTGACTATGAAATCTGTAAATCATGTCCATATGCTTAAAAAGCAAGTCACGCTGATCACAGTAATAAAAGGCATTTCAAACTTCAAAGAGAATGTTCCTCTGCTCAATAACCTTCCCTCTGAGAAGGTCATTTAGTCATAGGTTAAGAGCTAATGACATCAGTCAAAAAACAGATCTGCTATGAATTTTACATACCTCATTTAAGTCTTCTGAACTGTTATAGTAAATCTCTGTTATTAAATTCTGATGTATCGATATGAAAGATAACATAAAGCATTTCTATTTTAAAGTTCATTGAATATTTTTAAATGGATTGAAGGATACAGAATTTCTCAAATAAAATAACATTATGAGTTTCTATAAATCCTCATCAAATTCTAATTATCTGCTTGTGTTTCCATCTCCACCAGAGCCTCCCTTTAGTCATGGTTTTCCAGGTAAAGGATCTGTGGCTGTGCCACGGTGTTAGTGACTTCTGGATCTTCTTGGGGCTGTGGCAATGAAGACCATCACGCAGCACTGACATTTACAGCATTGTGCTTAAACTCTTGAGCTTTTCCACACAGTATTTCAGTGAATGTTACAAATATGCAGTATATGCTCTAGCTTAGGTCATTTTCTAATCCTACAGGAGAGTGGGATGGAAAAGAGCAGCACCCTGCAATGCAGAGACTGGCACAGGGCCTTAGGAGTAGATGATCTGCTGGGAGGAGAATTTATTGTAAAGGAAGGAAGCTGTAAGATCCCCGTGCTGCAAACACAGTAGTGCACGAGTGCAGTCCAAAAAGTAGGTGGGTGAAGGCTTCAGAAGGTGGAAGTGCCTTTCTTCTACAGGAGCCAACAGGAGGGTAGGGATGTCCAATGCTCATACTCAAGCAATTGGTTTGTAGGGCTAGGGAATGATATTTTCATGTTCCTGCACGGGTAAGTGTGAATCTGGTCAATTCAGAGCTCGTGGGCGTCTCTGCTTTCCTGCCCAGGACAGTGCTGTGCGTTAGGTGAAGCGAGAGGGGATGGATCCATCATACTGCATGGCAGGGCAAGGCTGCAGGACTGCAGCGCTGCCCTGGTGTGTGTGGCGGCCCTGAGTACAGGACACCGGCAAGAGGTGTCCTCTTTCCCGGTTCCCGCTTTCCCTGCCAGCCCTGGCACAGTGCAGGTGCTCACCTCCACCTCATTTTGTGACCTGGTGGGCCAGAGGCAGCTGGGTGACAGAAGAATGGGTTAATGGAGAGAGAAGGAGTTGTGTGAGGTCCTGTGCAGCACCAGGAGGGAAGGAGCTGAGGGTGAGGTTAGTGTGCACGTACTCACACATGTGCAGACACACGGGCGCCCCAAGTCTGTTATCCTGCAAAGGTTTGAGTATGAGTTTCAACTTTGTGTACCAGAGTTGACAATCCTATTTGAAGCACAAAGAAGTACTTTCATAAGCCTTCTGGAAATTAGGGCTAAGAATCTCTAAGGAGCATGAAAGTTGTAAACTAGATAAATATTTAAGTGTGTGCTGGCTGCTTAGGCCACTCTTGTTAGTGAATGACACCACAAGCAGTTTCCGTTTCCACCTTCACAGTAAGCCTAAGACCTGTTTTGATTTCACAAGCTTTCTGGCACATCGCTGCTGCAGAATGCAAATCCCTCAAAGGTAGAAGAACTTGTAGGGGATTAAATGTGAAAATAACGCTGAATTTTACATTGACCTTCAGGTGTGTTTTTGTTGATCACACATTCTCTGTTGTTTGAGTATGTTTCTATGAAAAATATTTACTCAAGCATTTCACAAAGTGATCCGCAAGAGGTAAGCACAAAATTTTGACGTTAAGGGTTAAATTCACCCAGAGGCTTAGGCTGAACAAAGCGTGTGGACATGACAACATCTCACTCCTTCCATTGGGATCTTCAATCCTGAGTTAGACCTCCAGGCACAGGTCTGGTTTTCAGTGGTCTAGGAAGGTGTGAAAACCTCAGAGCAGGATTCACAATGGTGGTCGGCGATGGTACCTTTCTAGCCTGGGTATCCTAATGGCTATTGCACTCTCCTGGGGGTTAGGTGGCTCATGTTCAACTCCCTCTCTGCCTCAGTGAGAAAAGCTTTTGAACATGGTTTTCAACCCCTCAGTGACTGCTTTATCTAAGAGCCTTCTGGAGTTGAAGCAGACTTATTTATTTCTCAGGTTGGAGCAGTTCTGTTTTGTAAAAAAAAGTTAATATATTCACTGGGCAGGACAGAAAACTGAGGAAACCTCTACAGATCAACATTGATGAGACTCAGGCATAATTAATACAGGGTTCAGTTGTTCAACTGAAAAGCTAGGAAACGCAAAAGCTTAAACTCTTTCCACGGAATTTAGCTGTACAAATACTGTTGTGTAGTTTCACACAAAGGTGTATTTTTACTCCATATGCCTCTGGTGCCACCAGTTAAGTGTCTGGTTTGCCTCTGCAGCTCCCTGGCTTTCTGAGGAATGTGCTAATGGCGTAGCCTATCTGCAGTCCAACCACGAGGTCAGGGTGGCCCCGACTGAGCTGGGTGAGAAGTGATGGGGCAGTTCATTCCTTTTATGGACCCTTGTATAGCTCAGGGACTTCACCCACCACGTACATGTGTCTGAATTTAGAGCCTCTGTGTCGCGAATGAGTGGTTTAGAGGCCGCTTGAAGAATCACCGTCAAAGGTATTAGCAGAAGGTGATTTTAATAGTAAATTGTAAAAGTGTGACTTAACACAGTTCGATGGCAAGGTTCACTCTATTACTTACTACACGGATGGAACATAAATCGAGTCAAAATTTCAAAATTGGGCTAGAATGATTTACATAGAGACTGAGGACAAAAATGGTAAGGGAGACCCTCCCTTTGAGTCACGAGGTTCAGAGAAGACCACCTTGCTCTCTAAACACCAGATGGAGCTTAGGTGTGGCTGGATCCACTCTTAGTCTCAGACTTGGTCAACGGTTTATATCTAAGGGGGGAAATACGAGGAATAAGGAAACCCTCCTGTTGAGTCACGAGATTCAGAGTAGACCCCCTTACTTTCTAAACTCCTTCTCAGAGAGGAGTCGAGGTGCGGCTGGATCCACTCCTAGTCCCAGACTTGGTCAACGGTTTATATCTAATACAAAAAGGGTAAGGAGACCCTCCTGTTGAATCACAAGGTTCAGAGAAGACTGCCTTGCTTTCTAAACTTCTCAGAGAGGAGTCTAGGTGTGGCTGGATCCACTCTTAGTCTCAGACTTGGTCAACGGTTTATATCTAATACAAAAAGGGTAAGGAGACCCTCCTGTTGAATCACAAGGTTCAGAGAAGACCGCCTTGCTTTCTAAACTTCTCAGAGAGGAGTCTAGGTGTGGCTGGATCCACTCTTAGTCTCAGACTTGGTCAATGTTTTATGTCTAAGGGATTATATATGTTTAGCAGCAGTCTAAGGTTCATTCACAATTTTAAGGTGGATCACAAGATTTTAGCAGAACTTAATCATTGACTAATTTAACACTTACAAAGTAAGTTAGTAGAGTCTACTACAATCACAACAGTGACTTAATTACAGATTATGCTTACTATCAGTTCACACATACACACGCAGAAATATATATATTAATGTACAAAAGGTATACCTGTTAAAAATTCCCCTCGAGTTCAGTGAAATATTCATGTCAAATGTCTTGGCATTTCTCAACGGGCGATGGGTTGAGCCTCGAGGACCACGAGGTCCCGTGGCAGTTGGTGATGGTCCTCCAAATATCGCAGACCCGAGAGGTCGCGAGCTCTGAGAGGCGTCCCACTCAGAGGGAGATGCGGGCGCAGCCCACTGCGGTCCCGGAGAGCTCAAAGGGTCTCACTTAGGACTACCGTTTATAGGTTCGCAAGATGATTGGCTTTAGTCATCTGCAAATTTCCATACTGACCACAGTCCCAGGTTGTAGTTACCAAAAATTCTCAAGGTTTCAGTAACAGTAATATCATTCCACTTGAGCTATGACTCAGATAAGGGTATCAGGGGATGACACCTGGGCCGAGCAGGAGGAGTACGTTCCCGGCCTCAGCTATGCAGAGTTTCTGATACGGTCAAGAGGCGCTCAACCAAGGCTGAAGTTTCGTTGGAATTTCTGAGATCAACAAGCGGCCCAGATCAACAAGCAGCCTGGGGGGAGGCGGGGGGAATGTACCACCACACTCTTGGAGGAGTGAGGGAAATGTAAGGGTGTGCTTCTGCTACCAAGCTGGTTCACCTGGTTTTGCACTTCCCCTTCTTGTCCACGCAGAGTGCGTGCTAGTTGCAGGTGGCCCGTGCTGTGGCAGGGGAGCCCAGTGCAGACCAGCAGGGGCTCCACCCAGCACGCTCACAGGTCAGGCTGCGTTGCTTGGTCAGAGGATCCCAGGCCAGTTACCAGCACGGATAACAAAAACAGCCTGGCGTTGTGTTTGCACAGACCTAGATCACAGACGGCTTAGGAAGCGCTCAGAGCAGTCGTCCAGGGTCGAATCGTAAATGCCTTACTCAGACAAAAGACACGTGAAATTGTTTTGTTGGTTTTTTGGGGGGGGGGGTAAATTTTTTTTATTATTATTATTTTTAATTGGTGCTTTGTCCAACAATTCAATCAATCTTACACGATTTGGCTCTAATTTTATTTTAAAGCAATCTATTTTTCCCCTATATAAATGTAAAGAAATCTCAGATGCACATCAAAAAGCCATTTTCTATTCCCTGTGTTGTGTCAACCTTTCCATCTCTGTAGCAGTTGTTTCATTTGCTCTATTCCCTTCATTCACAGTGCAGTGTAGAATTGGAGAATTCAGCAAAGGGGAAAAAATGATTCGGTCGTCAAGACTATCACTTCCAGTTCAGGATTATTGCTCACAATATTTTCTCTGGCTCAGTCCAGACTTCAGTGGCTCAGACAATAATGCTGTCCTTGTACTTGATTTGGTTAAAACACTATTACTCAGGCCTCACACTGGTGAAAGGAATTTCAGTGCAAAGGAGATGTTTTCATAGCATGGTAAGCTAAAAGAAAAACCATCTTTTAGTGAACTGCGCCTTTCCAAAAAACACTGAAGAGTTAGTACTAGTATGGCTCTTATCCCCTTAGGGAGATTAACACACTACACCAGGAACAAATAAATAAATCACACATGGTTGTTGAGCAGACGTGGGAAAAATGATTCTTCTTTACTGAAACTATTCGATCAAGTGACCTTGTTTCGACCTGGGTTTGGCCAGAAGCCAGTCCCAGTGGGACAAACATAAGAAGGCTGCACTTGAGATGGCTTTGGGTTTTTGCGTATTTTCTTTTTGTTGGGCAGAGTTTTAAAATAACAGAGAAAACCCAAAACCACTCGAATAACTGATGTATTTATTTTCTTATATACACTTAAATATGGCACATCTGACAGTAGTTGTACAATAAACTCAAAATGATAATCAAAGCTGGACAGTAGATCAAATAACTCAGTGCTGAACCTATTAGAAGCCAAATCCTGTACACTGAATTTCTGAAGAAAGTTTCACCCAGGAGCTGCATTAGCTAAGGATTCAGAGGCTAAGATTATCTAGTCTCAATTTCTGAAAGACTGGCTGATGACTGTCACTCTATTACCAATATACCAGCTTCATCTTCCGTAACGTAGTGTTGAACTGGCACTTTCCACTCTTTCTTCTACGCAGCCAGCAGTTCATCCGTTGTTGTTACCTCTTAGAGAACAATTACCAATGTCCCAGAGGATTCACCTGCAGTTAGTGATTACTCTAATAAATAAATGCAGACTGGATTCACTCTTCTGCTATTAATGTGGAAGATGTTCGTGTTTACTATTGTTTGAAAGTCAGTGACAGCTACTCTGCGAAGCAGTGGATTTTCAGAGAATAGGGGAAGCTCAGTCAAGGAGTTTCTTTGCTTTGGGACCCATGAGAACCTCTCTTCTCCTTCGGACAACGACAATGCCTGGAACACGTTGGTTTTGCAGTTGGGCATGTTCTGGGTTGGGATGGACATTTGTCTTCACAGCTGTTTGATAAAGGAGAAAAAAGGAAAAAGAGAGAAGCATTGTAATATGATAATTCCTTGCTGTCGCAGTCCTCAACTTTTTCATCATTGAACACTGCAATGCTCTCTAGACAACGTTTTGGAAAGTGTCGACACCCTACAAGAGAGGGAGACAAGACTGCTGCCTGACAGTTCTTGTCTGCAGCAACATGTCCTGCTGTTGTCCATTTGTCCACAGTCACGACCTTAGTAATGCTTTCATTTCCTGTGAGCGATGAAGTCCAGAGTGTCAGCACTGGATAGTGCTGCCCTCAAATTCTGCGAAGTACCTTAGCTCACCTGACACTTCAGCTTTGGTCCACCAGGAACACTGGGCATAAAAGTCTGGCATCAAAGTCCTGTGTCCAGATTATAGTAACTTCTAGAAGCCAAACTCATGTAAATAAATGATTGCATTGATCCCCTCCCACCTGTCTGAAACACATAAATGACCAAGTCTCTCATGCTCGCTTTCAGCTCTGCTGATTCTATTTTTATACTTGTTGTCAACTATTTTATGCTCGCCCATATTTTCAAAGCTGAACCTAAAGATGCAAAGGTTACTTCTTCCACAGCGTCTTCTCCATGAATGAACTTATGAAGTCTATGAGAATGGACGCTGTGGGTGATCGTTCAGTGAACTGCAGCTCTGCTAAGGTACGCAGGGAAACTGGATGCTGACTGTCCTTACATAAGCTTTCAGCCAGAGCTCCTGCATGCTCCTGGGTCTCTGCATGTGGCCAAGGCTTTCTGAGAAGGAAATTTTGAAACTAAACTAATGCATGAAAAATGACTATTTTGAAAGGGTATTTTCTATCAAAGTTTTGCCAGAGAAACCTTAAACCTAGTTACACGAAAGGATTAGGAAAATGCATGGAGTATAATGGCCCCCGAACAATTTTCCAGCTTCTCAGTGGAATCAGAGCTGATTGAGGGGCTTTGTACGCATACAAAATTGCATTAGCTCTAGAAAATCACTTGCTCTGAGGACAAAGTGAGTAAGGGATGAGCTGTATGGTGTAGATGCCAGCTTAGGGAGCTTTTGTCCCTAGACATCCATGAGTCTGCATTCAGCTGTGACAGAGAACACAGGATGGGTTCTATCTACCTACAAGTGCAAGACTCGGTATCTCACTGTAAATCCCCTGTGTCACACAGTAATTTCAGTTGTAGCACAGGTTTAACCATCATTCCCTTAAGACTAGGGGAAAAAAAAAGTAATAAGTATTGGTAGTTGAATAGCATCCTTGTCCAGATTTCTTTAAAACATGTTAATTAAATAAACCTTAGACTCCTCCTATGAAGCAAGTATTGTAAATATCACTTCTATTATTATTATCTCCCTAACTGCAGTAAGGTATTTTATCCTGGGTGGGCCTCCTAGCTAATTCAGCACTTCCACCTCCAGCATCTACGCAAGCTAATTCAGATCTTGCAGCACAGACTCTGAATGACAAGGAACACTTACCTGCAGGTTTCAGCATGAAATATCTTGTGTTTTAGAGCACAGCTCTCCTGGCTCTCCCTACACAAATAGCAGCTGCAGTTCTCTTTACTTTGAAAGAAATCTGTGGGACACTTCTGTCTACAGATGCATTCACAATTTTCTTCGTCAAATTCCATATGTTGTCCACACATAGCCAGCTCAGCAAGAGGAGGGAGTCCTGCAATAGCACATACATCTTTTAGCAGTAAGCTTTACATGTCTAAATCCTGCTTTTGAAGAGGCTAACTCTTTCTTCGCAATCGCTAGGACTCACACATGTACTTTCTGACAGATTCTAGTCTTCAGAATTTCTGTTGTAACTTACAGTGCAGAAAAGGACTTGAGAGGATTGAGCTGATTATTTCACTTACTCTAATACTGCTATTTCTTGTGGGTCGAACCCAGCATAAAAATACTTTATTTTGGGGCTGTATATTTAAAGAGCCTAGTGTTAGGTTTTGGAATGCACAAATGTTTACTGGACAGCAGGTTTTAAAAAGAAGATCTCAAAAAGGATTTAGTCTATACCCATGACAAAAATGCACATCCACGCAAATTGTCACACTCACCACTCAATGTACTTTACTATCCATATACTGCGGAAATTTGGCAAAAATAATGCTATGTCTAGTAAGATGCGAGCTGGTCTAGCACTTCAATAAGTATATGCACATTTGTCAGTTAAAGATAGAAGAAAATACTTTGTTTCAGAAACAAAACCCCAGCCAAGTGAATGCACTGTCTAATACCTCATCTATCTTCCCTCAAAATACGCATCTGGATCACAATATGGGGCTAATCCTAGCAAAAAGGGAACACATTTCATGAAAGCTTTATTAAAATGCTAGCAGCACATCCCTGCTTAAAGGTCATGGCATATAATGTGTCATTGGGAAGGTAATTTCCTGTAGTTTTACAATTAGCTCTTGGATTTAACCTACGGAATGTGGAATGTAACCTGCGTCTGCGACCTCTGCAGCCTGAGCTCTCATCTCAGTGGCCAGAAAAGGCTTGCACATTACTTGAAAGAAACCTTCATTATTATTTACTTAGTGCTGGAAAACCAATATCCAGACAGAATAAAACCCAAGTCCTATTGGAAGGGAGGAAGGAATCTGCCCCAGATTCTTGGAAGACAAACCTCTTCCTTGGGGTGATAAAGCTTGGCGTGTGTAAAGTGGCGTAGATTGTTTCGGTCTCACTTTGTTTCAACCTCAAAGACAGATTTTGTCCCAGCCACTGCCAAACACAATGTACTTCAGAGAATGATATTTTATCTGAGGAAATACTGAGTCTATGTCAACAAAAGCTATAATTTAACAGGCCGCAAATTTTAATGCTCCAAGCTGACCTTACAAAAGGCTAAGAGTTAAGAGGACTCTGGCTATTCACAGTCCTTTGGACTTACTCTGAAATATAGAGTACTAATCCTTTCTTGAGTGAAAAGTCTAGCTTGAGCTTAACTACCTAACCTGATGGTCAGATGATCTGATCCAGAGTGAGAACATGCAACTGATCTCTTGCTTATTAACATTAGGAGATTGTAATCAACAGACCAGTTTATGAGGTTATTTAGTTTTGTTTTAGCTTGCTAGCCTAGGAATTGCTTGCCAGCTTGCTTTTATTATTGCCTTGGATGGTTTATTCTTTTGCTTGCTGCATGTAGGTTAAACCACAAAGGCAAGGCTTCCTTCTGTGTCCATCTGCTCTAGTGCTATGATAATTTTATTTTGACCAGTACAATTTCCTGAGAAAAATGATTTTTTAAAAACCTTATACAGGGCTTGGAGAAATTTTAACTTCTCTTAATGTTCACTGCCAGTAAGTATCTTTAGACTTACACAGTTATCCCCCAGAATATTTCCTGCAAATATATTTGACAGATTAAATTTTTCCAGGAGAAGCAGAAATTTTTCCTCTTCCATTTCCTTCCACAGACCTGAAGGGGTATATGTGCATACTCCTGAGTATGTATGGCATATCAGTTTGAAAGCTTCCTAAATACCTTAATATTATCATAAAAAGTAGTCAAATACTTTGAAAGGTCATATAATCTTTTGCAATTGCTACAGCTAATAGACAGGACTGATTTTGTCTATCTTATTCCTGATTAAGTCTGTTCTTAAGAATTTCCCACAACAAAGATTCAGCACATTCCCCATGCAATATATTCCAGGGCATAATGTTTTCTACAGTTAAAAAGTTTTCCCTAATGCCCATCATACAATTTAAGGCCTATGTAAAATAGAAGTTTATCCAGGGTGCCTACTTCCCTAACTCTTTTTCATACTTCCCTATTTCCTATTCAAATCGCTAATATAGAGGGAGTAAAATGCCCAAGCAAAAAACATGAAATGGGCATAAGCACATACGAGTGTTTATTTTCAGGTGATTTTCTACACCATAAGCCAAGTCTGTCTAGGGGTGTGGAATCAAAACTATAACTCCCTCAATGAAAAAATGGGACAAAACCAAAACGAAACACAAGTAGCCTGGAGATAGTAAGCAAAAGTGTCCATTTGTAATTTCATCTTTACCTTCTCGTCTGTTGGGGTGTTGTACAGCTACAACACATTCACATTTGTCACTATCCCAGATCCATCCATTATGGCAAAGTTTGTTGGTAAAGGGGCATCTAGAAGCAAAAAAAAAAAAAAAAAAATAGGATAGGAATTAAAAAAAAATATTAGGAGTATCAGTGTAGTCATTTGGCAAAATGAGCCTGCTAGTATGCTGGGTCTCACACTTGTACTACGTGAAGGTACAGCATCTGTGTGCATTACTGCTGCAAACAGAAAACCTTGGGACTGGATGGTTTTGTTGATAGGGCTGAGCTGTCTGGCTCCCAGGAACTAGAAGGAGCAGGTACAGCACGTATTTCAGATTACGCCCTTAGGAAACAGCTGAATTTCGCAGCTCCACTTTTCCATAGAACAGCTCTACCCTACCCAGGGTAGTCTCTGTCTTACAGTATTCATGCCATATAACTGTATTCAATTTTGCCATGCTGCCAGAAAGTGCAGCTCCATTTTAAATTTGCCCATGCTTAAGGACTGTTAAGTGCACTGTTTTCAGGGTCAGAGGGGCCAGTTTGACTTTTAGGCACTTGGCTCCAGTATTTGCATAGGAAGGGGATCCAGAGTGGCCAGCAGGCTGAGTGAGGGCTGGAGTGGCTTTGCTGAAGTGCCACCTCTCCCCCAGCCCAGATGGCTAACTAAAGAGCAGTTACAGGGGCAAGCCTACATGCAAGCTAGACAGAGACATCTGAGCTAACTTCAAATGAGTCACTCAAGCTGGCTGTGCTTCTAGAGTCTTTGTTAAATTAATGTAACCTGTCTTCTTCAGGACCACAGGTATTTTATACCATAGTTTGGAGTTAGATGTGAGATGACTTTTCTCCAGCCAGTGAGCTGACAGATGCAAACCGGGACTGGACCAGAAAGTGCAAAGCCACAGTTCGCACTGCTTCTGACCCGACGTGCCATGAGGTATGGCAGAGGGCTTTAGCTTGAGCACAGCACTCTGTGTGCCTTGGCTAAATAATGTGCAAGCAGAGTCACTCATGTCAGGTTGAAAAAGTCTATGCACAAATACCCAAATAGTTCCAGTGGAGTGTAGAGCTAATATGTGCACTTTGAATCCTCGCTCAAGCACCTGTGTCTTAATGAGTCTAGATCCTGCTGATTGTTGGATTCTGTTGTCCATTCACTTATAATTTGGTGGTCCATTCACCCATTCACACCATTCTCGTGTCCATTCACCAGGTTTAGTTGAAGCTTTCTAACCCTGAGTGATAATCAAGTTATTTCGAAAAACTGTTGGGATCACAGAAAGAGAAGGGACCATTGTAATGACCAAACCCGAACAAAATAATTTTCATACCTCAGACTGCACAACGTGTAGAAATTTGTAAATGAGGGAACTTACCCATCTTCTTCTGGGTATTGGACAGATCTTCGTATAATGGCGTACTGATGACGCTGGGTATTTGATAGACACTTACAGCCTGTGTGATTGGCAATTTTGATTGGCACGGGCTCAGGAACACTTGTCAAGGGAACCGAAATCTCAAAGAGCTAGGTGGGTGAAATAACATTTATTTTTCAGTTTCCATTTTACAGTTAATATTTGGAGTTTTAAATCAAAACCTCTTACCCTTTGCCGCCATTTTCCCCACCCTTGCTCTTTTCTAGGATAATTACCATAGGTATAAATGAGCGGGTGGGCACTGAGGGTTTTGAAGAGTAAGCAATGCCCACCAAGGTGGGAACTTGCCAAAATGCTGGTCCCAGTGCTGTGCAGGGCATCATCCTGGAAACATCCCTCTCTTGACAATAGCAGGAGCCTAAGGAACCAAGCAGGCTACCTTCAGTGCGCTCAAATTGTTTAGGGTGATCTCTGAGTAGCCTTGTGGAAGCCCTGGTTCCTTGGGCAGCTACATGCAGGAGCTGTTGAAGTGACCCACACCCGCTCTGCCCAGCCAAGCCAGCTTCCTTCCCATGGAAACCAAAGCAAAGGGTATGTCTTTGCGTGCCAGCATGTCTTGGCTTGATGCTGCATCCACACGCAGGGGCTGAGAAGTATTCCTAACTGACTACTTAGACATCTAAATTTAGGTGTCGCAGTGCCTAACTTTAGGTAGCATGAATATCCTTCAGTGGATATTTTATACCAAGGGAAAAAAAAAATGCTCTCATTAATATGGTAGTAATTCCATTCATTTTAGAGAAGTAAATCTGGACTGATGGTGGTTTGTCCAGGAGTGGAATTTAGCTGGGGGCTTTTGAAGGAATCTTTATTTTGAAGGATGCTAAAGGAATGTTACACTCTGCAAAACTGCAGTTTTTCAACAAACTTCTGAATTGCTGCTCCAAAAACACATAAATAAATAAATACTTTTTAGCCTGACCTAGCTCCCTGAGCTGATCAGATGTCTTTTGTGTGTGGCCAACAGCTCATAACAGCTTTCTCTTTCTGGTGTGGAATGAACATTGACGCAAGAAGGACAGGCCCTGATTTATTTTACTCCAGCTATATTCCAGTACAGCCAGACACAGTGGAATTAAATTCCAACAAACCTGAAACAAATACAGAAGTGAATCGAACCTGCTCCCCATGAGGACTTCAATTTTCTTTTTCAAACAACTGCCCTCAATCTTTGTTCTGCTTTAAAGAAAAGCCTTTTTCATAACTAGAATTTAAAATATTACTCCAGTTCAAAAGCTTTTATCAACTGTAAGTAGGGATGCACAAGGTGAAGATTAATCAAGGAGGACCAGTCTCCTGTGCTCCTTCTGTAGGTACGAACACAGATGGTTTCCTCTGTAGAGCTGATTGAAAGGACTAAACTTGGAGCTCCGCTCAGAGTCACCCACTGGAGCAAGGTATCTCTGTACATAGACACTAGAGGGAGTCTACAGAAAGAAGTTCTCTGGATACTCCCTTTATGCTCACTTTTTGGCACTGGTCATTAAAACTCAGGTATTTGTCACCTGTTGCAGCTAAGCAGTAATTGGCTACTGGTTTAAGCCTTTCTTTTCCAAAGTGACTTCTGATTTGGGACATTCAGATCCTGAGGCATTCAAACTGAAAGCATCTGTCCTCTCCTGTTGAAAATGTCCCCTTTTTAGGCTCGCAAAACTGCATATCCAAAATTATCAGCCAGCCTTTTTGGCACTGATGGCCATTTTGAAAATGCAGCTCTCAGACTCCTGGCCTCACACAACAAAATTTCCCGGAGTATCTCTTAAATCTTTGGTGCAGAGGATCCCACAAGCCAATACTCTCAAGAGGTCCTAGGTCCAAGTAACAATACACTAATGAAAGATTAAGCTCTTTAACATCACGTGAGCCTGCAATCACTTTCTCAGGGCCTGATTTTCCATCTCTATGCATATATAGCTATTTTTAATAATGCAACATGAATGTAGAATGTTATTGCACATGCCTGCATTCACTCCACATGGATAAAAAATTAATTCTTCTGTTTGTTATGATAGTGCAGATAGATCTTTCATAACAGGATCTCAGAAACCAAACATCCTCTTTCCCCTCTGTTCTTGGAGAGCCAGAGTAAAAAGAAAGCAGATTAATAGCTTCATTTACCGTTTTTGACACATAAGTTGTACTTGTATTCATGCAGCTCAGACTCTCCTCATTGCAGCAGCCTCCGCATCTGAACACATTCACGCAGGGAGGCTTGAAGAATTTGTTGGTTGTTGTACCCAGCTCCTTGGCAACTTCCACGCAGGTTTCCCTTGGCACGCATTGAGTCTTTTGCCATTCCTCATCTATGACTGGAGAAAACACCATTTTTATGAGCAATCATGGCAAAGTTAAACCTCTGATTAGTGAGGCAGAAGCATTATATAAATAAAAATGAAGTGCTGGCAGGCCATTTGCACTTACTTGGATCGATCTAAGGACCAGAGAGAGTCTGAGTGCAAAATTATCCCAGTAACTTACACCAGCTGCACTGGCAGAGAGGTCGTTGCATTTATACGCCTTTAGCTTTCAACCAGGATGACCAAAATCTCCGTTAATTCCAGTGGGTTAAGTAGAGCTGCATCGATTTCCTCTAGCCGAGAGTCAGTTCCACAGCCTCTGTCTGACAAAGCTGGCCCACACCCTGTTCTCCTTTTCTCCAGGGTAGACCTCCTTATTGTCATTTTATCCTCTCTTTGCATGTACCCCACTGCGGTCTCAGTAGAGCCTGGGCCTGACTGCAAAAGCACATTAATGATTAACAGATTCTGGTCAGAGGGTATTAATACTCCTACTGGATGTCAGCCAGCGAGCACCGTTTCCAAAATGTCTAATGAAATCCAAGACAAACACTCTCACACCTCAGTACCCTCAGGGGTTTGAGTTTGAATAACAGGAATATGAATTCAAGCATGATTTATCTATTCAAAACACTGTGACATCTTTCAAATACTGAATTGTTGTCGACTAGTAATTTATTTTAGACTGATCTGTCAAATTCTGACTGCCAGAAGGAATAATGCATTAACTGACTGAACCAGAGGGAGACAGCAGTGACATTTACATAATATTATCTTGAGTCTTATTAAGAGGTGGCCCTGCTTTTTTTGGCTTTTGCTTACCTGATTCAAGTTATGGAATTACTCGAGGGTCATCAATGCTTATGCTTTAAGTCCGTCTTAAAATTATGAAAAACATTTTCCCTGTCTGCCCCCCTCCTGCCTCCCAAGCTTCTGAAAGATCAAAAGCAAGTTCTATACTGTTAAAAAAATTGTGCTCTCTTCCACTGCAGTCCACCTCCCTACGATTCTGATACATTTACAGGGAAGTTCTGAAAAAAAAAAAAAAAAAATCTGGAAGACTTTTAATCTAGATGCTATACTTTGTCTTCAGATGAGCGTTTATTTCTCTCTTTCCTTTTTAACTGACTGTGTATATTTAAATCAGTTTGTTTATTCCTGCAAAGTCCTTCCCCAGGATTGATTCACTCCAGTTCCCAGTCATGCAAAAAGTACAAGAAATAAGAGCTTGGGGTCCAGATTCTGATTTTACAGCATAAATTAAGAGAAGAATCACTAAAATCAATAGAATTTTCTAGAGCAATGTTAGTCTATCAAAACAGCAATCCAATCCTAGGCCTTAAAATAGAAAATAAAGTGTTTGCCAAACTCATTAAGGTATGTGCGTGTAATCACTTCAGATGTCACTTCAATGAGTGTAAGCGGTGATGACCTTTCCAACTGCACACATCCTCGCTTTATTAACCGCTTCTTTAGCAGAAGGGCTGTTATAGGAAGGGGCGGTCGAAGAATTGGGTGTCACATTTTGTTCAGAAGCACCGTAGTCACCCTGATCTTTTCCATGAGCAAGTGCAGGGCATCTGCTGAGAAATTTGGCTCCAGTACAGATTCCAGCTTGAAAGCGCTGCAGTCCTAGGTGAGCTGAGTGGCTTGGGAGAGGCTGTGGTTAGCCGGGGTGACAGGAGCTTTCAGTGGATTCATCGTTAAAGCTCTAGAAAGGAGGAATAAAGTCCTGAATTTGCCCTGCTGGAGTTTGGGGTGCTGTGGAAGATGGTCTAGCAGTGAAACAATGAGGAGCCTTGACCCAGCCTTCTTGTCAAAACACTTTATTAAAACAAAACAGATGCCCTTGGCAAAAAGATCAATGCTTAATGACTGGAAAGGGTGTGGGAAAGAAATACATGTTTATAGGCTTGGGGTTTTTAAAAGGAGCTTTAGTACCTTGAACATATTAAGATATTAGAACAAAAGTAGTTTCTGTCCTGGGATAATTCCGCTTTGGATGGAAGAATGGAGAAGATGACCCAATAGGCTTTTTTTAACTTAAATTTCAGTGGCTTGATTTTAAATGAGAAAGCTGACATCTCTGTGCCTAGAGTTTGACTGTTAAAGGGAAAGTAGGAAACGATCTAACAGCTTTTCCAAGCAATTATAGGAAGACTTTAACTGTATGACTATAGTCATCTGACTTTATTACCTGAACAGTTACGTTATTCTGCCATTGAAAAAAGCCCATCACAATATGCACTGCCTTGGTAACACTTGACAACATCCTCTGTTGTCTCGCTGTATTGACAAAGGGAATATTTTATTTTTTCAGAAATGCTGGTGCTCACTAAATGAGCAATAGTGAATAGAGAATTACAGCATTTGACTCTAGGTACTACTTCTAACAACAGCTCTGTGGACTCCTAGACTTGTAAAGGTGAGCAAACAAAATGTGTATAGTTAATTAAAGCCCTCTTAATTGTTTTTCAGTGTATATTGGATTATTTTTTTCTGTACAAAATTTCTATGAGAAGTTTAAAACCATGGCTGTCATATGAAAACCCTTTTCAGACTGGCACTCATGTCTGCATTTCTGTGCTGTGGCTCAGAGAGAAGCAAATTAAGGCCTTTGCTCAGCCATAATTTAGCTGAGTAATGGTGTGCAAATGTGGCTGTGGTTATTGTAAAAGTGGTATTGGAACAGGATCAGCAATATCTGATTTCCCAAAAGGAAAGTGATATGATCATATCACTTCAGGGTGCAGACTGAACAAGAAAGAATAGCTCGGTCTGTCCTTTTATCCTGTAGGATAAAGACAGGTGCACTCTTCGCTGGGTAAAAA
>NW_009212050.1:0-3630 GCF_000690835.1 Fulmarus glacialis
AGCTGGGCTTTTGCCTTTCTAATTTCCATCCATTATTTTACCAAGACCCCTTTCCTTCAAATGAGTCATATTTAACTTTACTACTATTGTCAGTGTATTTACTAGGATTATTTGGCGCTTGTAAGTCATATGCTCAAACATTTTCTGGACGGGGGTTTTATTTGCAAAGTAATACCCTTCTCATCACAACAACCTGTTCACTGAGATGTGGAATGTGAAATTCAGCCCAGCTCTCATCTTCCTTGTTCTGCTTTGGCATCCCTACCGTCCGTGGCTATGCATCTTCCACCAGTCGACAACTTCTTGGGGAAAGCACACAACGTGTGCCTTGAACTCTGCTGTACCCCTGCCTGTGGCTCAGCCAAGTCCCTGCTTGGGCTGTCTTGACAATGGATCGATTGTCTGCACACGGAGTGATGGCAGGCTGCACTCTCAAGTTACATACCGTATTTAATGACATTCAAAGAGGTTTTAATGATTTTTCCATTCACCAGCTGCAATACAACCTGTCTTGCTGGCAGTCAGTAGCACCTACAGTCACTTACTTTTCTATGCCTTTTTGTCTTGGATTTTATATTTTTGGCATATGTGTGTCAATAGGTGTAAGTGGAGGTGGTGCCTGTGATTTGGCACTGGCACACAGCAAGACCTTTCTGCAGAAGCAGCAACCCCTTGACAGGACCAGATGAGCCATCCAGACCAGTTCTTCCTTGGTATTTCACATATTTCTCAGAAAAGTATAATGCCTACCTGTTTCTGTTGTCCCAGACCAGGACTGACATATATTAGACAGCAAGAATTTATACATGGAGTATGGATTGCTATGCATAATTAGCTAAATATATTTATCTGTAATATTGAGGTGTTTCGCCTGATCTTTGTAGATGAACTCTGCTATCCAACATTTAGCTAAGGTGAGTTAAATTTCAATGACAAGACGATAGACTTGGTCAATGTATAAGAGAGTGACCCCTTCTCTGAAGGACCCCACACCCACCCTATTTCAAGGCAAGCAGACCGCCAAATTTCAGTGGACAAGTTGGCAGGCTGGGAGAACCTATCCACATCCTTCCCTGGGGCTCTGTACACAGAAGAGCCGGGAAAAGGGGGGCACATTCTCCTTCCAAATATCACATTTCTTCAGTTTAATTCCCAACTCTATAAAACGTATCTACAGGCTCCCATGTGTTTTGCCAAAGACATGTCTGTGTAGTATTTTTTGGGTCTTTTTCCACCAGGTCTTTATGTCTGTCTGCTTACAAGGATTAGTTATGCACTGAATGGCTTGGGCTGCTTCCAGATTGTGGCGAGCACTGCATGTCCAGTTACAATGGCTTAATGCAAGCCGTTTATTAAACTGTCAAAATTGGCTAAGCACCAAATGCTGACTCAAATGCTGGATATTTTAGCAAGGTGTTTATAAGCTCTTGGTGTTGAGAACAGAGAGAAAAAGGGATGTTTGAGAATGTGAATATGGTGAAAAATGCAGGTAATTAATATCTAGGCAGTAACACAGGCATGTAGTGATTTAACCCTAGCCAGCAACTAAACACCACACAGCCTCTTGCTCACTCCCCCTCCTCCGGCGGGATGGGGGAGAGAATCAGGAGGGTAAAAGTGAGAAAACTTGTGGGTTGAGATAAAGACAGTTTAATAATTGAAACAAAATAAAGTAAAATAGTAGTAGTAGTAATAATAATAACAATAGAATATACAAAGCAAGTGATGCGCGATGCAATTGCTCACCACCTGCTGACCGATGCCCAGCCAGTCCCCGAGCAGCGATCACTGCTCCCCAGCCCCCTTCCCCAATTTATATACTGACCATGACGTCATATGACATGGAATACCCCTTTGGCCAGTTGGGTTATCTGTCCTGGCTATGCTCCCTCCCAACTTCTTGTGCACCTGGCAGAGCATGGGAAGCTGAAAACTCCTTGAGTAGTGTAAGCACTACTTAGCAACAACTAAACATTAATGTGTTATCAACATTATTCTCATACTAAATCCAAAACACAGTACTATACCAGCTACCAGAAAGAAAATTAACTCTATCTTAGCCTAAACGAGGACAAGTCACTAACAAAAACTCACATAGAACATTGTAAATAGCAGCGCTAGACAAATTGTGAGAAGCCTCACTGAAAATATCTGTGGTTTTGTAAGTATTTTTCAGAAGCAAGCTTTGTTTTATGGGTAGTCAAGGATCTGAGTTACAACTTTCAGCATTATAACTAGCTTCTTATCATGAACGATATATCTCATTTCCATACCTTTGAATGTCAAAATCCTAAAGTCTTCAGAAACTGTTCTGAATGAAGAATAGGGACACTATTAAGTAAGCTACTGGACCGTAACCTCTCTACATGGATGTCTCTACATGGATGTCCAAAGGTTCTTGCCTTTGGAAAATCTTCACTGAATAATTGAACCAGAAGAATAAAAGACCAGCAGTTTATTCAGCAAATGAGATGTATGGCTTATAACAATTAATCAGGAAATTCGTATAAGCCAAACACTTGATGTGTATAAGGTAGAGTTTTGAAACTTGTGCACTTTGCTGCAGGAATACTGTGTGTTGTACTTTTGCTCAAGAATCTCTTGTCACCTTAAAATTTCTAGGTTACAAAATCAATTTTATGTGTTGTAAAAAAGCTTGATATCTTAAAATTTTGAAAGCATATATCAGAATAAATAACTTTTAAATTTCCCAATGCTATGCGTGACATCAACGTTTTGGACTATCCACCAGCCAGCATTTCCCATTTTGGTTGCAAACTGAGGATAGACACTTCTATCAGGTGAAGAGAACTTAACTAATTAACTTTTTAGGTAAAGTTTCCTTCACACTTGACATGTGAGAAGAACAGAGAAATAGGGGCAGGGGAAGAATTTTTTTTTTTTTTTTTACATTCTGATAAGCAGGTATTTCAATAAAGCAATATATTACTGCTGTGAGGGGATTTGCAATCAGCAGCTAATTGCTGTTCAAAGACATAGATCAAATAGTGTTTCTTTTTAATTTGCATGATATGCAAACTTAGGTCTTTGCATATCTTCTCTTTGTAAAATTGTAAACAAATTAATGTCCTAAAAAACCATAGGAGGAAGCTCAAATGCCAGATGAAGCAGAAGTTCTTTTAGTCTACTGGCAGTTTTCCTCCACTTTTGGTAGCTAAACTGTGATATCCATTTTCTTATGTGAGTGAAAGCTGCATACTTAGTTTAGACTACTTGAACTATATTCAGATTAAATAAAAAGGGCAAATGCATTTACTGAAAAACTAGTATGAACAAAAACTTGTAACCGTATTAGAAAGATAAAATAGCACGACGGACGCCAAATCCTTTTCTCAGGACAACTGCCTAACTGTTGGAGTTACCTAGTGAAGGAACAACTGTATGTAACAAAAATGAGGAATGCCTTGGAGTTACTAGAAATTTAATACAAAAAATTCAGAGGATCATGACAGGAATTTAGGTGTGGGTTTTCCTTAAATTACCAAAGTAAAAATTTAAGAGAGAGGGGGACAATGAAAGCACAATGTTGCTTTCATTATATCAATCTTGCTTTTCAATAACTTGGACAGTACACAAATGTCTCACAGAATCATAGAATCATAGAATCAT
>NW_009212051.1:0-10897 GCF_000690835.1 Fulmarus glacialis
GGGCTCGCGCGGGCTGCTTGATAACAAGTCGCGGGGAGAAAAGGCCGACATTGTGAGGACTCATTTTTTCCCCATTTCTTCTCACTAGTGCCTCATAAGGGCCCTTTGTTCTCTAAGTAAACTCTTTCTAAACTATTGACATTGCTCATTTATGTGAATTTCAGACTTTTTTCCCTCCCTCTCCCCCCCCCCAGTAGCCTTGGGTGAGCTGGGAAAGCGTTAATTGAAAGGGGACAAGGAAACTGGCTGAAACGAGAAATGCAATCATTACGTGTAATGTTGCAGTTGTCCATGCCTCATTATAACGTGCATACAAGGCAATAAAATGCGTGTTTCACAAACAAATCTTTTAACAAGTGTAGTTCAAGAGCCTCCAGCTGTCCAGAGTTATACCTATTTCTTTTTCCTTTTTTTTTTCCGTCGTTATTGCAAATAAACTTTATGCTGTTTTAGAAGATGTATTTCTACAACAACAAACTTCCTGCATTCAGAAATAACTTTTCACTGCTTTTTCATTAACAATAAAAAAAAAACCAAAACAAACCCAAAAGAGGGGGGTGCGCCCTTTCAGGTTTTCCAAAGAAACTAGTTGCTCTTAAGAAAATAAACTCTCTCCAGTCCTTTCTAGAAACATCCCATATCTTTAGCTTTGCGCTTCATATATGGAATATGCCTTTTAGATTTGCAATTTGCAGTAGTTAAATCTGTGGTTTCCTCAAGCAAGCGCAACTTTTAAAGATGGAAAACATTGTTGCTAACTTCATGCATTTGTTTATTTTTTAAGTCTTAAAAAAAAAAAAAAAGAAAAAGAGTAGCTAAATAATCAGATGTAAAGGTCATCAAGTGTAAGTACAGCTTGGAACCGGTGAACTATCGGACCCAAGAGTAAAGCAGCCAGAAAGAAAAAAAATAAAAGGTAACAGATTCAGCATTGTCCGAAGGTTCCAGACCAGTGATTAATGTGTAAGATAATGGACTTGGGAAATGAGTAAACACTCCCGTGCTCCCTGCTTTGTGCTCGAATGACTTGATGACAAGGGCAGAGCAAGGTGAGAATTTAAACAGGACTACAGGAAAAGAGACAAAGACTAGCGACAGCAGCATGGCGGGGGGGGGCGGTGTTCGCTGGGTTGCCTTGCTGCAGTGCACGGGAGCCGGTCCTCGGGACGGAGTCCCCAAAATGTAGTAATTTCAACTTTCCGGGTTTTTAAAAGCTGCAATAATTAGCCAGTCTTTCTCTAAGAAGTTGCACTTGGGCTAAAACCAAAATCTCGCACTAATCAGCGATAACGCTTGTTTTAAAACTTAAGCTAGAACTAGTCATGGTTTCTCTGAATTATGCCCTTTGATACGTTTCGCCTTAGATTTACATATTACTAAAGAACTCCTAAATGGGGTTTTAACTTACGCTGTATGATGACCCATTATTAGATACTTTGATGAAAAATGTACTTTGAGTTTATGTGCAATTACGCGATGTTGCATTCAGTGAACTTTCCTAAATATTTTCCGTACTCTTCTACAGAAATGATGTTTTATTAGTCCATGACCTACAGATACCCTGCCTCTGTCTGTTTACGAATCACTAAAGGCACAGAGATGTTTCGCGACAAAACAATACTTAACAGCAATCATAGTATTTAACAGATCTTGGACATTTGTCTCAAATTGGGTTTACTGCTACTAATGAAGGTGGAGTCTCCAGTTTTTCTCTTTTTTTTTTTTCCTCTGATACATCTTAGGTCTTCTCATTCACTTAAGTGATTTAGATCATATAATGCTTATCTTCCAGTGTTGATGTTACTAATAACCTGTTGGATTTTTTTTAAACTATAGCTACTTGAGGAAAAAAGTTAGATTTAAGGAACTGGGTTTTTTTTGTTGTTTTATATTATTTTGTTAGGTGATTCTATTTCAGGGCCTGTCAGAAATGTTGGTTAATTTTAGGAAAAAATGTTTTATGAAAATTCGTGTAAGAATTTCAACAGTTTAGGCTTCGCAAATGTGTCATTTATATTGACTCAGATTTATTACAATACTGACTTGTCATCAGAGTGCCACAAACCATAGTCATGGGTCTCATTGTACTAAGACTGTACAAAACCTAAATAGCTTGTAGTGTGATAGATTAACTTTTTTTTTCCTTTTTAATATTTGACACTATGTTCTAATTAGTGTTTTAGAGAATTTGCAAGTCTTCCATGGAGTATCTCTTGTTTAAAAATGTCCACGTTAACTTAGGATACATACTGCACTTAATCAGTGTATACTAATTATGGGAATGTTCTTATAATTTCTTGTAAAATAGGTTTTATGGTATTTTGAACAGTATAGAACAAAGGAAATGGAACCAGAAGGGTTCTGTTACGGTAGCTAAGGGTCCGTAAAGCTACAAAACTAACGCAATCCACATTTAAGCAGTTAGGTATTTTCCTAAATGCAATACAAAGTTCTTAGCTCTTAGTGGGGGTTTTGCAACTATGTGGATAAACAATACCACTCCAAGGTTTTCACTCAGTTTCTTCAATCTTTGAGCTGAATATGTCCGAATTTGATCTCAGAATGGTTAAATGGAAAATGTGTTCGTCATTAGAAGTTTCTCATTCTTTAGGATTTTATTCCCCTTTCTTTACATAATTATTCACTATCAGGAGTTTAGTTTAGAAGTTGAACAAATGACAAATTTTAATGTAATATTTTGCAACACATAACAGAGTTATGTCCCTTCCTCACCGTAGAGTATTTCATGAGTTAGATCTCAACTCACTAATGCCTGTGAGTGAGTATAACTTTTAGCAGTCTTGTCAAGTTCAATGGACGTATTCATACCTATGTATAGGTATGTATGAAGTACCAGCTTGATTGATCGTCTTGCATTCTTTTCATCTTCTGTATGTCAGCCCCACCATCTTTCCCCTTCAGGACAAGAACTTTGCTGTTTGAGCAGCACCCAGAATCTGGACAACGCTGTACTGTAAAACAGAAAGAGCAACTATGCAATTAGGGCTTCAGTCCCGTGAATGGTGTCGTTGCCTTGAAATATGTACGGATTCTCGATTGCAAATTAGGAAGATAAAATTTTAGGTAGCGTGGTAAATAGACTTGGTGGTAACTTTTATGCTTTCTTGGGCCAGATTTCTTGGATGCTACCAATAAAAGCATGCATGGAAAAAGTCAGCAAGTGACTTGAAGCATGGTTGCTAGCCCAGTCAGACACAAGTTGGTGTGACATCAGGTAGCTGCTCATATGTAATCAAATAATCACTCTTTCAATGAGAGTATATTTACTCTTTGGTATCCTTTGGTATTACAGTCATGTGCAGTTTATTTCTTAATGTGAATTCAAATCCTGTTGCTTTATACATTCTACTGATTATTTCTTTTGTCCTACATTTCCTATCTATTTAAGGCTTCCACATAGAGCATTAAATTGTTGCTTCTTCCCCCTTTAAGTAATGCATACACAAAGGTAACATACAGAGTTTGAGAATCTGGGTGCCTAATTCATCATCATCCCCTCATTTATATGTCCAGAAGGTTAGTGCAAGAAGGACCAGCACTGTAAATAGGTCATTGCTTTCATGTGTTTCACTTAGTGGGTAACTTTTGTGCATTGAATCACATCAACAGAGACACGAATGAAGCCCAAGAAGTATTTTTGTTCTGGCATTTTTTTGCATATGAATTCTATTGTGATTTTGTTGTAGTTTTCCTTTCTGAGTTTTCGAATACTTTTTCTTGAAACTCACTTGCAGGGACTTCTGTTACAGTTTGTATCCTCCTGTCCTGGAGAGACAGCTGAAAAATTTGAGTCCTAAAACTCAAATTTTTGATTCATTCTGAACTACAGGCTTCTCAGTCCATCTGGATTTGGTCCAATTTCATATGAGAGTTAAATTTGTGATAGCTTCCTGTAGGGAACTCTGGCACTTGATACTGTTTGTCACAATTATTGCTCTGGTGATGGTCTGTGGCATATAGTTATGTATCTTTAAGCCAGCGATGGAGTTAAAACAGTTTGGCCCTGGCTTTTCCTGCTGTAATAAAATGTTCAGCTTCTCATTCAACTTACCATACCACAGTCAATTTTCACAAAGTCCTTTTAACTACACATTAGGAATGATGTGTTATGAACTATATACATCATTAATTTTAAAAATTCATTTTATATTACCTACTAATTTCCACTTGTATTTCCAAACACTCTGTATCCTTTAAGCAGTGTTACCTTTGAAAATAAGCCAAAGGGAAAAGAGAGAGAGAAAGTGAAAAAAGATGTAAAGTGTCACATAATCTATAGGTATTCCTAAATGTAATAGTCTAACTTTTGACTTCTATAGTTAATAATGGAAAGGAGAGCAATCAACAGGAATTAAAGACAGGAATTAAAACAACAGAATTAATTCATTTGATCATTTGTGTTATCTTCCACATTCTCAGAGGTAAAAATAACTATATTATTTTACCTGTCCGACTATACCCATTAGGTTATGTACAAGACAGGCATTTATGGCATTATCAGAGTGAAATAAAGTCCAGTATTATTACTCAGACCAGAGAAAATCTTTTTTCCCATTAGTTTTCTTCTGAGAATACTGGGGAAGATGGAAAGCAAAGACATATTCTGATAATGTCTGTTTTATAATTTCTTTCTGCTAGCCTTAAATAAATTATTTTTACCAAGGCATCATATTTGTTTTCTATTTTGAAAGCTACAGTAGTTGCTATAAAAAGGTTAAATTTGCAAGCACTTATCACACAGCAGTAACTGAGATCTCCCACTCATTTCCTATTTGAAGTACAGGGGAAAAAAAAAACCTGTTTGCTGTTGGCAAATGAAGACTTTTAAAATGGTACCCGCTGTAGCTTCAGTTAGAAATGTTCCTATGTCTTCATAGAAAAAGGGGAGAAAAGGGACACACTGACTTGCTAAGAAATGTTTGATTAATATGTAAAGTAATCTGTTGCTGAAGAAAGCTATTCCTGAAGGAACCACGCAGCATCCATAAATCCCGTTACTTCTCTGTCTCCAGATATGTTTATCATTGTGTTTGTGGTACACATAGGTAGATTAATAGATATATACATAGAATCCTACGTACTTATTGCTTTAAGCTATTGCATGTTCAAACAGATGCTGAAGCCAAGATTAGCCTTTTTTTGCATGTGCTAGTGTGCAAACCTTTTAAAGGCATCTATGAGTTATTGCTTTGGTTCAGCATGAGTGCAGTAAGAAGAAATGTACCTCATCTGTAATACACTGTGTAGACTAATATCAGCTTCTTTTTTTCTTATATTGCAGTGAGATATTGATCTGGTAAAATGGTACCATATTGGAGCTGTCTGTTGTGGTATTCATCATGCTGTCACATCCCTAGTGCCTTGGAGTTATTGAAAAGCGGAATTGAGGGAGTTCTGTCATTGTGTGTTGCAATCCATTCATAAGAAAGTTCACTAAAACATCTGAAGTAGTATTCTTGCTTATTTATTTATTTACCTCTAGTGAGCGTCGTTTCATGTCTTTGGAGGCGCAGAACCCTCCTGTTTCAGGCACAGGGCCGTTAATAGGCTCGGTTACCTCTTCTCAGGCGTCTTTCTCTTGTATAACATTTGTTCTTTAGTCAAAGCTCACACCTGCTGCCTTTACTGATGCTGATGCATTTGGGTTCTGTCCTTTGGGAGTAATATATCTGAGAGCTGTGGCTTCATTGCCCTTATGCTTTTATCTGATAGCTGTGAGAAGGTAAACGATGAACTTTTATATGTAGAAAGCTTTTAGTTTCTTCCCACACTAAAGTATCAGCTAATGTTAAAAGAGCTTTCAAAAATATATAAAGATACTGTCAATCTGCACTGAGTAGATTAAGCAGTTTGAATGAATTATTTTTGTTTTGGAGTCTGCCTGGCAACCTGATGATGAATTTAGAAGGATGTCATGTTTTCTGTAAGGCCATGATGAAAGAGGGATTTATTCATACATATAAGCAACAATCTAATATTTAACCCAGCTAAAGTAAAGGTCTGCTCTGCAGCTACAACCCCCTGACTTCCGTAGTTCATACACATACAGTAAATAATCACCCCCAATTTAAATCTGGTATATAAAAGATTAGCAGAAAAGCAATTAAATGTAATTTGCTGATTTTAAAAAAAGTTGCGAAGAGAATGAAGAAAAAGCATAGAAATTACAGGTTGGCTGTATCTTGCAAGGTGCTAAGGACATCTTGTGACTCTCTGAGGGCTCGTAACTCCAGTCAGCTACACTGGGAACTGGGAATGTTCATCAGTTTTCTGAATTGGTGCCCAAATTCTTCATAACTACATAGAATGTGTTAATTCTTTATGTTCAAAGATTTTAAGAAAGAAAAATTAGAAGGCCTTTGTCAATGTTGCAGTTCCTTCAGCTATAAAATTATGTTAGTGTTACTGGAATTTAAATAGGCATTGTTGCTTTCATATTTTAGTAAGAATTTATAATGTGTTTTGATATTGGTGCAAAACTGACTATGTACTATGGGTCTATAATAGCCAAATGTGCAGTATTTTTAATACACGGCCACAGCATGCTCTACAGTTGCTCAGAAGGAGCCTTCTGTGCTGTTAGGATGTACGACATGAATGCATATT
The DNA here is from genome assembly GCF_000690835.1 of Fulmarus glacialis. NCBI lineage: Eukaryota > Metazoa > Chordata > Aves > Procellariiformes > Procellariidae > Fulmarus > Fulmarus glacialis. Next base: position 6,628 of record NW_009212051.1, read on the forward strand.
AAGATTTATCCATGTTGTGTGTATTATTCCTAAGAAGTCCGATAACTTGACAGAAGTTAACGGAAGGCATAGAATTCAAAGCACATCGCTGTTACTTAATAATTTATTTACTCCTTTTTTCCCCATTAAAAAAACAGTTCTTTAGATTTGCAAACCAAAGCAAAAACTTACCTTAAATCCCCAAAAGGAAATTAAATTTAATGCTGAAAGTACACTCTTCAGGCAGGTCATCTATGGCTGGGTGCCACTTCAAATTATGTGACTTTCATATGTGGCTTCATTGATTTAAACAGCTCAGCTGCATCTATGGTTGTAGAGTTGGAAGAGTCACCAACTGAGCTCTACGAACTCTTGTATTTCCTTCCCATTGAATGTGTGCAGGATTTCTTTATATTCTCTTGAATTCTCTTCTGTGCAGCTGCTGGAGAGAGAAATGGTTAACATCTTACTGCTTTGTAGCACCTCTTTTAATCAGTATTACTTAGTGGTGTGTTTTCTTTTGAAAACTTTTTATTGGGTTGTGCAACATGTGTCACTTCTCTGCATCCTGCCTTTATTTCTTGCTGCTTCTGGTACCTTATCCAGAACATCTCTCATGCACTACTCAGGCAAGTGCTGTAGCAATATGAGCTCTCTAGATTTGCTGCATCTGTTTTCTTGGGGCAGCACACAGTCAACATTTCTAGTCATTTCCATGCAGTTGAGGGAATTTTTGCTGCAGTGTAGAAAAGCGCTTGTAAGAAGTCTGCTCTGTGACATATTTCAGGCTTTTCAGGCTATGGCTGTCAGATATGGCCATGCTAGTTTCTCTTTGAACCCCACCTCCTCCAATGTATCAAGCTGATCTCTTTTGCAGTTTTCTTCAAGGTCCTACCTAACTGTTCTTCCCTCCATATCTCTTAGATATCTTTCATCCCGCCATCTCCTGTATTTTTAGTTTTCAAGATCTGTCTCCCAGAACTGTCTTCACAGTTCTCCATGCCTACTAAAGACCTTTTCCTGGATGGTCTTCAAAGCCCGGTGTTGCTCCTGTGAAGTTTTCTTTGCTTCGGTCCTATGAGTGCATGTCCGTGGTTCCCCAGGACCCCTCTCTTCGTTTCAGTGGTTTGTGTGAAGACTTGTCTTTACGGGAAGGGGAGGACTGAATACTGGCTGTGAGGAGAAGAAAGGGCAGTTCAACAGAACCTGGAAGCTGATGAGGGAAGAAAAAAGAAAGACTGAATCGTGGGAGGGTAAACTGAAAGGAGCACAGCATTATAAACCTCAAAGATAATGGTAAAGCTCCTCTCCCTCAAAATAAAAATAGTGAGGCTAATAAGACCTATGCTTCTCCATATTACAACCTTTTTGTGGACATCTTATTCTTTTTTCCCCCTCCCCTGCTTCATCTGTCATTGTCTTTTTATATGTACGCTGTCCGGAAATGTGTCTTCATCTCTGTTTGGAAAGCATCTAGCATACTGCGGGGTGTTATCACAGTGTAAAAAATAACTCCCAGGACAAGATTCTATTGCTGTATTTATAACCGATTTCAGGAGAAGGAGGATCAGGTTCGTTCTCTATGGCTTTTTCACCATGCCTGTATACTGAAGACATTTGATTTACTTAACATATGGCCAAGCGAACTGTTTGGCATATTGGGAAAAATATGTGAAACTACTTTGAAATGTTGCGAATGTGTTTGGAGACCTTTGTGCCATACCGAGCGTTTCTGTTGTTATTCAATTACTCTGTTTTTTTTTTCCTTTCTTTTCCTTTTTAACACTGGATAATTACATTATTTTTTGAATCTTACCAAATATATTGGTACATTAACAAAATATTTTTGTACTTCCTTGAGTGATACCAATTCATATCTCTGTATTTAATCTACCCATCTTCTAAGTTCTCTCTCTCTTATCCAGTGAAAATGTGTATGCTGCCATAATGAAATAATTTCCATGTCCTATAGAGTATTTAGATCAACAAGACCTTCACTTATTAGAAAGGGCAGGGTAGTAATGCTTTTGGCAAAGCCATTATTGTGGTATTGGTATTCACTAGAAAGGACAGAAATAGAACAACACTATCCTCCATAAACAATTCCAATTTGATCTGTGTACATGATAAAATCTTGGCTTCTCAATGCATTTAGGTGCTGTCATAGCTGTTGTTGCCAAATAAGAATGCAGTGTGATGTTATTATAGTAAACAGCACTTAAGCACAGCTGGCAGAATTGATCAGGGCCACATTAGAGTGAACTTCAGCAGATGACTGACGCAGCAGAAACAATAACTGAATATGCAAACAGTTCTTGCAATGAATGCTCTGGGGATCAGGCACCATTATTTTTGACTTTGAACAGGGAAAAGGGGCAGATTTGTAACCTCCTTCCACACAAAAGGGTTCTGGGTATTCTGTAAACATCTGACTGCCATTTATAATAGTAGCTAGTTACAAAGCAAAACTCTAGAGTCCCTTGACTATTTACATTTCATTAATTATTAAAGAAAAAACATAAATATCAGATAAGTTTGTTTAATGTTTCACACAGGATCCTTTTTTTTTTTGTTGCTAGAAAAGCCTTTTCTCAATTAATGTTAATCATCGAGGACTTCCTGTTTAAATTGCACAGAAATGCGTGTTTGCCTCACTGAGGGCTTTTCTCCCCTTCTAATTATTGTAAGAGCTAATTATGTGACCACATATTGCTATTCTTTTATTGTAATAATTTGGATTAGTAAAAATAAACAAAGCATAAATAGTGTATGAACCTCATTCTTGCACAATGTAAATCAGAACTTCTCTTCATATCTTGGTAATTTGCACACTGCACATTACCAAAATATTTAAAATCCATGTAAACAGCTATTCATGATTGTACTTTTACGTTGCACAGTGTCATCTTTTGATTTATTTGACCATTAATGCAAAACAAAAAGCTCAACAATCCAAACCAAAACAATAGAAAACTTCTTTTTCTATCTTTTTAACTGAGTTTGTCTATTCATATGATGATTTTTTTTCTTCAAACAAGATGAGCTTTAAAAATGAATGTGATTAAAATGGAGGGAAACAGAAGGTGGAGGACAAGAAAGAAATAAAAAAAGGCTGTATTAAATGAATACTTGAATCTGCCTTACGCAAGGCCCTGTGAAATATTTTCAGTTTCTTACTGGCTTTCCTTGAGGAATGTGGATGGAAGCTGTGCTGAGGATTTCATTCAAGTGTTATGTGATGTGCAAAAGGCTGTTGATGGAGACTCGGCTGAGTCCAGCTATGCCCGGTGGCATCAAATTCTGTTCTGAGAGGCACCGAGAGGCTGCCGTTGCTTTGTCATTGCCAAAATTAGACTAAGATGCATACTGGGGCCTCACAGAGTGCCTGTGAAGTTCTTGTAACAGTCGTTAAGTTATCCTGTTTACTCATTAACATCTTATTATAGCCAGCCTGGGCCCCCCTCCTCCATTCTGGGAGCAGAAATAAGTAGCTTCCAAAATGTACATATGTAATGTTTCCTGTTAATTTTACTTCAACTTTTTATTTTGCTCTAGTCCTCTGACTTTTACAGAAAAGTTACAGAGTTTCTCTTCTAATTTCTCATGTCAGAGGTGAGATTTGCTATAAATCACACAAAGTTTGCCCTAGAATAAGTGCTCACAATTTTATGGTCATTTTATGGCTTCCTCCTACCAAAACTAATTTCAGCCATTCCCTCAAAAGCAGTTTTACACAAATACAATATTCTTATTAATCACAAGAAAACATTTGAGCTAACCTCCTGATTGTTGTCACATTTTACAGCATTTTCATAGAACCATGAAATCATGGAATCGTTTAGGCTGGAAAAGACCTTTAAGGTCATTGAGTCCAACCATTAACCTAGCACTGCCAAGGCCACCACTAAACCATGTCCCTAAGCACCACCTCTACACATCTTTTAAATACTTCCAGGGATGGTGACTCAACCCCTTCCCTGCGCAGCCTGTTCCAATGCTTGACAACCCTTTTGGTGAAGAAATTTTTCCTAATATCCAATCTAAACCTCCCCTGGTGCAACTTGAGGCCATTTCCTTTTGTCCTGTCACTTGTTACTTGGGAGAAGAGACCAACACCCACCTCGCTACCACCTCCTTTCAGGTAGTTGTAGAGTGCGATAAGGTCTCCCCTCAGCCTCCTCTTCTCCAGGCTAAACAATCCCAGTTCCTTCAGCCGCTCCTCATAAGACTTGTTCACCAGCTTCGTTGCCCTTCTTTGGAGGCACTCCAGCACCTCAGTGTCTTTCTTGTA
>NW_009212052.1:0-5101 GCF_000690835.1 Fulmarus glacialis
AAAAAAAATTAAAAATACTTTTTAAAATTAGAAGATTTCTGAAGGGTGTGCTTCAATCTAGCATAGGACGTATATGCAGTACATGCTCAAAAAGAGGGGCAAAGCCTCATCCTTTGCCAGGGGGCTGCAGATCAGACATGCTGGGGCCTGTAATAAAGGCTACTAACGAGGTAGTCTAGACCCCCACCATTTCCAACCAGCAACCACCTACAGCAAGGAGGAGTTGAGGGGCTTGAAGGCACAGATCTGTGGTAGAGGGGACGTTTATCACTGATAAATCATTTTCCCCCCTCCAATGCACTGTGGAGGCTGGTATAAAACTCTTACTGCACTCCCTCCTTGAAAGAACCAGCAGCCGGCTGCAGTGACTGAGTGATCAGAGTCAACTGATGAGAAGTTTAACGTCAGAAGTCAACAAATGCATACCTACATGATATTTACTGTATGTTTATTTATATACTTACACATTGATATATAACACATCTCCAGGCAAGGGTCGTGGTAAAATTTTGAGAAAATAATTTTTTTCTTAGAATGTAACATGTCATTTCTAGAAAGTGAAACATTTTCCAAATATATTTGACCTTATTAAAAAATCCTATTTTAGTGACTGTTTCAGATTTTTTTATTAATATTTTTATCATGCTTATGTCCCAATTCACTAATGAACCCTGAATTTGCTTAGGCTATTCTTAAAGGGGAAAATATGGGAAAAATATAACTGAAACAGCAAATGAGTCCATTCTGAACTCTGCAAATTGATAGCAGATTCTCATTTTTAACATCTTCCATAAAATGGCTGTTTTGGGGGAAGAGAGGAGAAGAATGATTTTTCTTTGACCTGCTCTGGCCAAGTTTTACTGTAAAACAATATAGCATCACTATAATGTACCTGGGATCCAAAATAAATGTGTCTGTTTTGCAATATCTCTGCAGGAATTATCAGTAATACTATATGTTCCAGTTTCAGATGGTTCTAATCAATCTTTTAGTATCTTACATGTCTGCCTATTAAGCTAGAGATGATCACTTGGACTCTGAACTCTCTCCTTCTTTGTAAAATCATCTTGAGTAATATTAAATCATGTTGTTGGAGCCCTGGAATTTCTGGGTTTCATCAACATTTGCCCTCATTTTTCACATGGCAAAGTTAAGGAAATATCTGGTAACATTTTAATTCCACATTATTCAGTGTGGCTTGTATAGGTGTGGTGCAATCGAGCCCTATACAGGAAAGACTGATCTGAAGTCCTGGCAGAACGATTAGCTGATTCCCAAAAGATATGGATATAAATTTCTCCTAGGCACATCTGCCCTGTCTGCTTTTAATTTTGAAACACCAGCTTTAATTTAGAAACTGTACTGTAAGCTCTCCCTTTTGTGAACAAGAATGACATAATTTGCTGAGCAAAGACCCAGAGCCAAGGTTTTTTGTCTTAAGTAATCAATGAGTAGTAACCAACAGACAAATGTTCCTTCACTAATTCTCTTCTGCCTTCGCAGGTTATTGCGCCGTGTGGATCACGTCTTAATGGAGAGGCTGGGCTGCGCAGCCCTCCCCTCGTTTCCAGAACTGCAGAGATCACCTCCTCTCACATTCTTGATCAGCTTCCCTGTGGCAACAGCAGCAGCGGATCACATGGAAAAGTAATATTAGGAAAGTATTTAATGTATTTATAGCTGTCTTTTAATGACATTTACCAGCTGGAATGGAGGAGGCCTGCCAGCACCGAGTGATCAATCAGCTTTGAGGAACTCCAGCACGTGCTCTTGAGACCACCAGCAAGCCTTCCTCCAGCCCTGGCTCCATCCTCTCCCGTTAGGCTGCAGATCCTTGGGGCAAATCAGGCTGCCAGAGTGTGTTTGCCTGGCCCTTATCACAGTGGGACCTTGAATTTAGCCCAGGGCTGAGGCTGCTGCAGCGTACAAATAAATAGTGCTAATTCTTAGATCACGGTTTAGAAATTTCTGTTCTACATCAGCCAGGCAATCTGTGAGCATGGGACTCATTATGAACACCCCATATAATAAATTTAGTGTGCCAATCAGTTTTTCCAGAGGACAAGAAGAGAGACTACTGAAGCCTGTGCTTGGCCACCGTTTGCAGCAGACCTTCAGATCTCTCCTTACAACAAAATACCATCAGACAGAAGTTCTGGCTGTTGCAGGAGGAGTTACCTGCACTTGGAAAATTGCAAAGATCAACCCATATGGAAAAGATCATGATTGAAAGGTCCAAGTAAAGCAATTTTCTGCTTCCCAAAAGATGTGGATATAAATAGAACAGTGCCTGAAAATGAGCAGGCAGAAATGAAATACAAACGCAAACAGAGAGCAAGTCTTCTAAAGCAAATAAAGGTTTTACTATATTTGTCCCCAAACGCAGTGTACCAGACCCATCAGGCAATGCAAATTCTTTCTCTACCCTGCTGTCCCAGCTCCCGTGACATGTAAGTGAGGCTGGACAAAATCACTTTGTGCAGTAAGGTTGAGCCATTACTCTGCCTAAGTTCAGGTTGACCTAAAGAGTAGTAATTGAGTAGAGGTGCATGTTCCCATGACCACATTATCCCCGGGAAGCCGTGCCGCACCGCTGCAATCCTGAGCATCCATGTATGCTCCTGAAGAGAGTCCCTCAGGAGACACTCCAAAGTTGCTCTCTGAGCATCATGCCAACCTTTTGTTTTAACATCAAGGGGGCTTCACAGCCATCTTATCTGTTACTTTAATTGCTCTGACAAGCTGTGGAAATACATGTCATTTAATGTGTAAACCTATAAAATAATCATTTGCTGTCTGTGCGCTTGATGCTCAGAATCTGCTGGAATTTCATGTGGGAAAAAGCTCCACTGGGCTTGAAGGAATGACTTTTTCATTTCCCCCTTTTTCTCTGAAAGGGAATTTTACAGCTACCGTAGGAGTTCATATCTCTCGGCCTTCAAGTATCCATCGCTATTTCCTATCCCCCTCCCTCCCTATATAGATTGTATCTAAAATATTTTGGGTCTTGTTTGTACTTGTTATGATTTGAAGTTTCGAGTTTAATTTCTTTCTTTTGAAAATCAGATATGGAACAAAGGGTTGCAAATTCCCGCCATTTACAAGATAGGTAATGACAGCGAGAAGGCAGGAGATTGCTTCACCAGCTCTCTGCACTAATATTATTTAAGCAATGAACTTAAAAATCCCATCCTCTTATAATTGCATGACCTTTAATGGAGACAACAGGAGGCCAACAGAAATCTGTAATGCCAAAGCTGCAGGATGAAACACCTGAGAAATAAGTCCCTTGCAAAAGAAATCCCAGCAAAATACCTGGAGATAGTAGAAGTGGTTGAAAGCCACTATAAAACTTTTAGTGGTTTTGAAAAAAATATTTTTCAAACATGAAGGGTTGGTTTCCTCTTTTTTAAAAAAATTGCAATTCAGCTAATTTAAAAGCTAAAAACCCAAGTGGGGAAAGTCCTTTGGGGTTTGCTTAGCCAGTTTTATTTCAGCTTCTGTGGTTTGGTCTTACATTAAAATGAAATATTCGGCTAAACTGTAAAAAAAAAAAAATCCCAAAACCTAGCTAGAAAAATTAATCTGATCAAAGTCCACTTCAATCCCTGTTCTGGAAGTGGATGCACATACCCTTAGGAAAGGTGCTGCACTGTGATTTTCTTTCAAGAAACTGGCAGTGCAGTATAGCTGCTGTCTTCTCAGAAAGCTTTACCTGTAGACAATTTACTAACGGATTTTCAGAACCCCGATTAGGATTCTTTCGCAGAATACTCGGACAATGCCTGTAGCTAAAATGAAGCTAAAGTATCTTTTCCTAGATGGTGGTGTGAAAATGTCAAATAGTAGTTTAACAACAAGGTTATAAGTTTTGTGCAAAAGAAGTTGCAGAAAAACAACAAGATTGAGTGCAAAGCTTAATGCCTTAATGCAATCCCGCTACATCAAGGGAGAAGAGCTGGGGGGGCTGGTATTGTAGCAAATATCACTTCAGCTTTAGAATTCAGCACATATTACAGAGAAGAAAAGAGGGTCCCGAACAGGGTGAATGTCATCACAGGTTTTGGGGTTGGGTGTTTTTCTTCTTTAATTCAGACTAATAAACTTTCAGAAACACTGATGCACTTCCACCACTGATGCTCTGCTCCTTCTGTTCAAACTTCTGTAAGGAAATCTGTAATCGGAGTGGTTAACTAACAAACTACTTCAGGACTTAGAGAAATAGCAAGATCAATTTCTCTGAACTGCTGAAGCAACTCCAGAGGAAGCTTAAATGATGAATATGTAGAGATGACGATATGGGTAATGAGAGCATCCACAATGGTATTACGCAAGGACTGTCATTTTCCCTGTGTTTGTACAGTGCCTACAATCAGGGGACCTGACCCAGCTGACTTCCTCTAGAAACTACCGCAATCTAAATAACAAATAAAAATAATGGGATTAAATCTGAATACGTGATATAAGCCATCATGCCGCAGGGCATATCCAACCCACCAGCTGCCTGAGGGGAAGGTAGGAAGGAAGAAATTTCCCCCATAGGCAGGTCATCCCGTGGCTGCTGTCCCTGAGGTTTCTTGGATCCTTCTCTGAAATGTCTTGTCTTGTACTCTTCACTGTGAGAGACAGGATACTGAACTAGATGGACAAGCAATCTGATCCACCATGGCAATTCCTATGATCCCATAGAGATGCTATGAATAATTCAGATTTGCTGCAAAAAATCCCCCACACTTCATGCAAGTTAACTGGTGTCTCCAGGAGAAAAGATCGTATAAACTCTTTATAACTGTGTCATCATCACTATTTATGTGTGTATTTGACAGTTTATGGGTGCCTCCCTGCACAGGCTGTTAAAATGAGACGTAATTAAAATTACAACTTATCTTTAATAGGTTTAGATGTCACAGAGGGCCCAGTCACAGAAAGCCTTAACCAGAATCTTTGGTGGGTCAGCAATAACAGAGAACCCTGGTTTTTAGTGAACTTGCATGAAATGTTAATTATTTCAGTCTCGTTCCTACTCGGAAGATGTCCTTATCCTTGCAAAACACACACTTAGGACTTGTATAGGGTTTGTGTGGCAAGGTTTTGGTAGTGG
>NW_009212053.1:0-5649 GCF_000690835.1 Fulmarus glacialis
AGGTGCAGGACCTTGAACTTGGCCTTGTTAAATCTCCTGAGGTTCACATGGGCTCACTTCTTGAGCTTGTCCAGGTCCCTCTGGCTGGCATGCTGTCCCTCAGGTGTGTCAACCGCACCACTCAGCTTGGTGCAAACTTGCTGAGTGTGCACTCGATCCCACTGTCTATGTCATTGATGAAGATATTAAACAGTACTGGTCCCAATACGGACCCCTGAGGGACACCACTCATCAACGACTTCCATCTGGACATTGAGCCGTTGACCACTACCCTCTGGATGTGTCCACCCAACCAATTCCTCACCCACCCAGTTCAGTGGTCCACTCTAGTGATTAAAACTCTTTCTAAGTCGTAGTAACCTAGTACTACTGTGCTTAGTCTTCTGAATAAGTTAGTAAGTCAGAATTTTATTTAATCACTCCAGGTAATTTAATTTCTTTTCTCTCATCTCTGATCTTTCTTCTTGTTTTCACTTTTTTTCACTTTTCCTTGGGTGAAGTGCTAAAATAGCTTGGTACCACTAACAGGTGTCATCTCAGTTAAAGGTAAAAGGCACATTAAATTCTGTGGAACTGATGGAACAATATACTAGTTTTTGATGCACAGAGAAGTATTTTAGACTCTATCTTTTGAATTTTGTATCTTTGTGAAAACAATGTTGTTCCTCTAATATTTTTTGCAAAGCTGTTCATTAATGCAGTTAATAATGTTTAAGGCTTCTATCTTAAGGTTGCAGGTCTTTTTTTGAATGAACCCAAACCCAGCCCTTCACATATGAATCCAGAAATGCAAATGAACTTGTGCTTCAGATGCATTTTCGGAAGTCCCATATCTATGCATATTTTCTCCAAATTACAGGAGGAAAGGCCATGTATTATAAGCTGGGAAGTATAGGATTGATCTTCGGGGAGGGCGGTTTTCAAAACTGCCCTCTTGTTAAAGTCTGCAGCAGGTTCTTGACTTAAGATTTTTATTTTGTTTTTCTGAAGTGAAAGGTGAGATTTGGATTTCCCAAGCAAAAGGGAGTTTGTACGACTTTGGCTTTTCAGGGGAAGGACTGTAATCATTAGTACTTAAGACAAGGCTTGTTGGGGTGACGAGGACATTGCTAGATGGGTGTATCTTTTGTCTACTGTTGTGAGGATGTATGTCTTAATGGATCAGGCTGTCTTCCAAAAATTACTGTATTGACTCTCTCCATTCCATTGTAAGACGGCTCCAGAATATTTGCCATCACGGCTAGAAGTTTTCTTTTAATTTCCAGCCTAAACTTATTCCTGACTAACTTGTATATTTAGCTTACCTGTCCTTCATCTTCCCTTTCATATACTAAGAGAACAATTGTTTTCCCTTTAGTCTTTGTTTTGTTAGACTAAACAAATCAAACTATCAAAGAGATGTTAACAATTTCTGAAGCTCTTTTGGCACCTGTTTCATTCATTTTCTTTCAAAACAGTTGATATAGTCATGAAGTATTCCAGCTGAGTTTCTAGCAGTGATTTTTGCAATAGCACTAACACTTTCTTGGCTATATTATTATGCTTTTTTAGGGCTGTACTGCATAGTGTTCTAGTCATCCTTTGAGCAGATAATAAATTCAGATCTGAATTTCTACTGCTGAGTTCTAAATTTATAACAAAAATGTAGTCCTGAAATGTGTGACTTCTCAGTATGTATTTTTCAGTTTGCTTTTGCTTTTGTCAGTCATGTCCTCAGTGTGAACTAGGTCGTTTTGGTATCATTCTCTGTAGTGGTAGTGACTCTCAGCTTTTGAATAGTTTTTATTGCCATGTTCTGACTTAACATTGTAAATGAATAAGGTAAACAAAGTCTGTCTTAAAAATGATCCCTAAGGAGCTGCACTAGTAACATCCATCAGTTGGGTAATTTCCCATGTATCTGTTACCAAATGCTTTGGTGAAATATTAATAGACTGCTTCTCCTTTGTTTAGAAAAATCACTTATCAAGTTAATTTGATGTAATAGCAGATTTAGGTTGTGTTTTGACTCTTTTCTATTACTTTTATATAATTAAATGTTCTTATTCTCAAAAAATATTTTGAAGCCTTGGAAACTCCTGGAGGCAGTAAGTTAACATGTCTGTGATTACATGGATTTTTTTTTTTTTTTTTTCTTTATACAAGTGCTGCAACTAATGTTTTCAGTCAAAGGCGGCCACTTCTAACTTCACAGCTACAAAAATGTTTGGTAGTAGACTTAACACAGCATGTGCCAGCTCTTTGAGATCTCTGGGATGTAAATTAGCTGGTCCTTCTGATTTGAGGGAATTGAGCTCTCGGGTTCTATTTTCGTTTAAACTGTGATAATTTGGTAATTTTCTGTTTATAAGCAACATTCTCTTAGATCATCCAAAATTAACTCTTCTGTTGGCAAATCAATTATACTTTTTACTTCCAAGTATTCAGATTACATCTGGAGGACTTGCTTAGTTTTCTCTTTGCTTTATAATAGTTTCAGGTATTTTTTGGTATTTGTTCATTTCCAAAATGAACAAATTTCAAGCTTCCACCATAAGCTTTAAATAGCATTTCCTTTTTTAGTTTTCGAAACTTACTGGACTAAGTCCGAATACCTTCCAGGCCTGCTCTGATGAATCTTTACCCAAGCAACTGAGGATCACTCAGCTGAATTTTTTGTCATACATCTACATTAATTTTACTAAACTAACATATAATTTTTTTTTTTTTAAATCTGACTTTATTCTGTTCCTTCTACCTCAAAATGTTATTGTTAAGATGTTAGTTCTACCTTATGGAGGGGAGCCCATTAGTATTTAAATCATGTGTAGAGGGGAACTATTCAAGCCTCATCAATGAACAAAATAAAATTCAAAATTTGGAGTGTGTGTTAGTAACGTAGCACTGATGTTAATTCACTTTGTAAGAACTGCTCAATCTGTACATAGGTTTATTTAAAGCAAATAATTGCTTGTTTTTAATATTAATTGAGGAAGTTTGTAGCAGAATTGCAGTTTATTTAAACTATTTAAAAAATATTTTTTACAGATTGTTATTCCAAGAAGTCCTCTTCAGGCCAAAGGACTGCTGCTGTCATGCATAGAGGACAAAAATCCATGCATATTCTTTGAACCTAAAATACTTTACAGAGCTGCAGGTAAAGATTTATATGCTGTATTTTCCAATAAAGCAACACTTCTTTTTTGCACATATATGTTGATAGTCACAGCTAAAACAATACTGTAGCAGAAGTTTTCACTTGTTTTGTCTCTAGCTATGTTTGGGGGTTGTGTTTTTAGAGATACTGTGAAACCTGAATAAGATCTCTAAATTTGGCTGCAAAGATAAATGAACATTTATAGTCTGATTCATGCATAGATAACTTTGGAAGTGGAATACTTTGTACAGTCTTGGGTTAAAAAAAAAAAAAAAAGAAATAGAACTAAGAGGCATTATCCTTTATCAAACTGCAATCTAAATTTGACAGAAGTTAAACTGCTTTTTTTTTTGATAACTCTAGATACTAAAATAAGTTTCCAGATCAGTTTTTATTTTTCCAAAAGAACTGCATTACCATCACCATTTTCCCAAAGTTAAAATTTCTGTGAAGTGCTTAATTTCTAAAAATCTTGAAAATCTGCCCCCTTAGATTTTAATCTTATGTGGAAGGAAGTGTGATTGCCATTACTTTCTCCGTTTGTTTAGTCATAGTGAACTTCTTTGTTCAACGAAGTTTTAACAGCTATCATTAGACGTAACATATAAGAACAGAGTAATTTGAAGATGGTAGTGCTTGAGTTGGTTGTAAAAATAAGCTTGTTACTTCTCTGGACTAGAGAAACTGGACTGAGAACAGATAATGGATGAAAACAAATTTTGCATGTAGAGATAGGCAGAGTGATTGGGTGAGCAACTGATAAAATAGAACTCAAGTCATCACTTCAGCGTTTCTATATGTCATGTAGCTTTATATACCAACTATGCTTGAATCCATCAATCCAATTTATAAGTTCAGTGTGTGTGGACTGAAGTTGAAGGAAGGATAAAATGTTTGTATTTTACTTTGGAACTTTTAACAGCACTTTTCCATCAGTACATCCATTTTATTAGTAAATTTATCCTCTTCCTAGAGAAGAGAACTGAACAATAACAAGGGAAAGATTTAGAAAGCAGACATGAAAGCTACAAAAAAAAGCAGAATAACTCAGGAACAAATAGGATATTTACTGGGGAAATTGCTTATTTGCTTTTATATTTTCAAAAAAGACCTATTTGCTTTTATATTTTCAAAAGAATTTCCATTAGCAATGTATTTTTGAAAGTGCAACTATTTTTGGTGTGGTGTGATGTACCCAAAGGGTATTGCATTCCTTAAGTGTTTTGAGAACTTACTGAAATTTAGCAATAAAGACCTCTGACCCGTCATTTAGATGAAGTAGTTTGGAAAATGAACTGGAGTCTGAGAGTCATGTTAAACAAAGAAAAAAATGGAAGTTTAAAATTCCTGTGTCTTTAAAACAACCCTTTCTCTCTCTTTTTTTTCCCCCAGTATTTACAGGTCACAAACACAGACTATAGAGTTAATAAAATACTTGCTTTCATAGTGGAATGAATGGCTGCACATCAATATCACACAGCTTTTGAGAATATAGAGAAGTTTTTGTGTTTGAGGAAATGACTTGTAAAGCAATTGCTGGGTCATCTAGTGAACATAAATCAGCCTTGTGACTGAAATCTTGAGTAAAGACATGCTGAAATAGTGGTTAATGTGGTTTATGTGCTGGTCAATAACCAACCACAGCGTTGCTGCAAGATGGTGTTGGTAGTTTCTGAAAGACTGTGATTTCCTCTTATATTCTGACGGCTTGATTTTCAGAGAAATTACCTACATTTTTGTCTTAAAATTTCTAAGAACATCAGTTTAGTGATCTAAGCTGAAATTTTGTAGTACGTTTGTGTCAACATGTGATGGGGATGATTATGACAGGTAACTTCTTTTGTTTTGAGACAATTTTGAGTGGACTTTTTATTATTTCTACAATATAAAGCAGGAATATTTTTTATGTGGAAGGGTTTTGATGGTCCTTTTATTTTCATTGAAAACCATTCCCTCTGGCATCATTAGTTCATGTTCTTAACCGTTTAGCTGTCCTTTATGGGTTGGGTCAGCTTGAACTGGAAGAAGAATGGTGTCTGGGAGTTTCTCCTAGAAAATTAATCTCTCTTGGAGTTCCTTCTTATGCTGCTGGCCGTGGTCAGAGTTTCTTATAATACCACCGTAGAAATGAAGTGGCCTGGTGAATTCAGAAATGGACCAGGGTTATCGTGATTGTTTGTTTGGTCCAGAGACAGCAGCAATAAGACACAAGCCTGGTAAAGAACAACAGGATAAGTGGTGGAAAGAAGGATTTTAAAAAATGCAACTGTCCTGTGTTTTGAGTAGAATAAATTTTTATAATATCCCATATGAGTGTGTTGATTTTAGCACGAGAAAGAAGATAGTACAGATTCAGAAATTCGCTTACACAGTAAGCTTGAACTATATATGTATTTCTTGTCTCTTTGCATTAGTGTCTCAAAATACTACAGGATCTTCCCAAGGCTGGGAACATGCAGGCTTTCCAAAACAAGAAGACAAAATGGTATCAGATGTCCTCTGTTGCTTTGTTT
>NW_009212053.1:5677-7366 GCF_000690835.1 Fulmarus glacialis
GGTGGGTGGGGGGCAGACGGGGGGGGAGAGTTACTGATTTCTACCAGAAACTTCCACTTTGACATAGATATGTTTTTAGGAATAAGACAGGATATTAATAGTATAATATGGTATAAAACCACACCCAAGATTTGGGACCTTATTGTTCCAGACAAAAAATAATTTTCTTTATTTCCATGATGATGGCTAAGGCATTGAATAATGAAATTATATTGCCCCTACCGTAAAATTTTTTTGTTCTAGCTTCATGTGAATAGACATGTTTGTTGCAAAGAACATCATGACTGATGTTACAGTGGGTGTATAGGGACTTCATTGAAAAATTAAGGTGTCAAAGACGATAATGGGAAATAGTATTTCCTATCTGTAAAATTAATGTAGGCATTTGAGCCTCATCATTCTTCTCTAATGGAATTTTCTTTCTCTCTGAGGCCTCTAAATAGCTATCCATGATATTTTGTTCAGAGTTGTTAATATCTTTGAAATTTCAGTTGAAAATAGGCTGTAGATGGGATAGTTTTTAAAACACAGGATTTTTGTCCTTGTTCAAGTGGGTTGAAGCTACTAATGCTTTGTTTGAAACAAACAAACAAAACATCCAACCAAAACAAAAACCTACAAAACCCCCACACCTACTACACCCTAGCCAAACAAAAAACTATGCCCTCTGCTTCTGCCCCCAGGTGTTGCTATTATTGGTGAAATTAGCTGTCGGATGCTAGTGGTGGAAAATAATATATATCTAGCTTAGGATGTATCATCCGAAGTTGCTTTTTGAGAATGTTAAGCAGGGTGCCCAGGTCATTGCTGTTTTATGGAAGCTCTTGTGCAGAATCAACCTTGTGATTCTGCATCTGATGCATACCTCCAAGGAACTGTATAGGCCCACCAGTTGCCTTCAAGTTTGGTGGTGGGTTTTTTTTGGCTTTTCGATGACAGGGCAGGTTTTTCAAGATTCAAGCATAGATTTTTTTCATAACAGTAAAGACATTATACAAAAAAAAAGAAGAATTTTTGTAAGTGTTTTGAAGCATAAGTCTGGTCTCTAAGGTAAATCAGAGCTGTAGCACAAAATATTTCAGTGTGACTATTGCATGGATATTGTGATTGTTTGCTATTTTTCTGGAATAATGAATTTGGCTGGATGTCTTCCCAAATGAACACAGATTTACTTATTCAAATATGTTGTATGCTTATTCAGACATGAGGTAAAACTAACCATGTTATTAAATGAACATTCATTTCCATATGAATATTTGCTATCCAAACATGCCTTTGCCCACACAAGATACAAGAATAAAATTAGGCCTTAAATCTTCACCTTAGTCATTCCTGGGAGAAGGGTGGATATCGAAGTAGCATTGCCTTAAGTTCACCACATTCACACTGTGATGAACCGGGGAGAAAAGGCAACTTCCAAAGTGAAGGGCAGCTTTGCAAGAACATCTTGAAAACGTTTTCCAGTTCATTCAAAAAGTGACTCACTCCTTAGATACCCAAGAGCCCTAGTAACACAAAAAGGAGGGAGTGGACTTAAAGCTTAGATATTAAACTTTGCCTGGGTGTCTGTTAATAGTAAGTTTTAAAAGCTACAGAAGAGAACTATCTATTTTGTTTGAATGAAATACACTTGATAAATTTCATATTCTGCATTAGCTCTGATGGGCTGAGGCCAACTGTATGAGGATT
>NW_009212054.1:0-9720 GCF_000690835.1 Fulmarus glacialis
TTTTGTTGTTAATATATTTGTAAAAACAAAGAAGCTTCAGGTTGTGCTGCGATTTGGCGTCAACATAGTTGTTATGCTACTTGGATGCCATTATATTGATACCAGTTTAATTATACAATGAAATATTACTATATTTAGTAATTTTATCTTCAGAAATCTTTGACATTTTTTCTCACCTATGAAACAGAAGTCAATGAAATGCTCCCAGTGGAAACTAAACCATTGTATAGAACTTAAAAACAGATACAGAGAAGAGCTGTGCCACTTATGGTGGTCTGAGATTCTTGGTGCATTTTTGTTTATTATTTTGTCAGTAGGTTTAATAATAATATTAATTTTGTTTAAGAACTTTATTCTTACTACGGCTTGTACTATGACTATTATTATTGCTATCCTCGATAATGATCCTTTCTTTTTTTATCCTTGTTTAGGCTTAGCAAGCTTCATCCCAGGAAGATTTATTGATGTGTTGTGATGTGAAAGTAAAGAAAAAAAGGAGCTACTGATTAAGCAAAACATTTTCAGTGACCAGGAACTCCTCTCAGTTCTTCAATCTAGTGTTAATGTTGCATTAAATTTGTGCTTGTCTTGAAGACTAAATGGGTTTTTTCTGAAGTTAACATTTGTTTTACACTTAGATTTTAGAAGTTGTGGATTTGCAGGCCATGTCTTTCTCAAGCTGTGGGTCTCTGATTTGTGTCTTCTGCTCCAATGGATTTAAAAATCTGTCCTGATGTTTCACTGTTTTTCAACAGCTGAACTTACCTGATGACAACTGTCTTGACTTTTTTTAACAATACATCTAAAACACTGGTACAGTGCACCCAGCAGTTAGTAACATGGACTTAGTGTTCGGTATTGTTCTGGATTCTTTTTTCTAATATTTTATGACTATAAATTTTAGTTATTACTAGCATGAGCAGATTACATAGAAGGAGTGCAAACACAGCCAAACTGCAGGTGTAAAACACTTCATGTTAGCATCCACTCCATGGTGCAGATCGCAGATGAGTTGTATAAGATCACTTGGTTTTATGCAAGGTACAGTATATTGTACTATTATATATGTATGATGTACTCTGTACAACTAAAATATCCTGGAAATTTTTCCATCCTTCAGTATGAATTTGGAGTCTGAAACCACAATGAGGATGATCTAACACATACTCAAACTTGGCATAAGTGACTGTAGATAATCCAATGGCACGTTTTTGTTTAAAAGGATAATACACCTGTAATTGATTGCAATTGTTTCTCCTAAGGATCTGGGATATACTTTTTTCTGTCTTATGTTTAGTCTTCTGTCTATTTTCATTTCTCTATTAAAGTGGCATGAATTCATCAGCTGTTCCTTTTTCTGTATATCTGACACATCAAACACCAATAGGTTAAAGTTGGCAGCTGTGGTTATATTCTGTAGGCATCCATTCTTTAAGAGTTCTTTTGCATGGTTTCTTCATTCCTTTTGTCAACACAGAAGCTTGATCTTATGCTCAGTCAAAATTTTTTAGTCAGTCAGTCCATAAGGTATCTATGCTCAGAAGCAGACAGATGTTTTCACTTAACGTTAATGCCACCCCAACTCTCCAGTGTCCTCTGTTGGTGCTGTAGCAGACATGGCAGAAGTTAAAGAGCTGTGAAATGCAGTTGCTGAACATCAACCTTCATCTGTGATTGAAATAAAGATGCTGGACTATGAATGGCAACACTGAGCTGCAGGAACGCATTTGCTATTATCACTTTGACAGAGTGGTAACTTGCATAGGATTAGGTGGTTACATGGGAAATTCCTGCACTAGATTAGCCAAAGACCATTTATGAGTAGCTAGGCTCCTAAGTAGCCTGGGTATTACAAGGAAAGGTAAAATCTAAGCACTATTACATCTGGGTCTTAACTATTCTGATGGGATGCTTTTGACAACTTGACCGTTGGTAGTTTATTCAAGCTCGCAAATTTTGTGGTAAGGAAGGCAACTGAACCTCTGTACTGAATTACTGTACCTTTAAATATTTAACCAGCCTCCTTTGTAGAAGAGTGAAGACATTAGTCAGAAAAGAAATATGGATTCATTCATTAATCATAGAATAATAATTTGAACTATTTGTTTGTGAGAAGATGAAGACACCTGAATGTGCTTTGATCTCTTTCATATCAAAGCTCCAGAAAAGATCTCTACAACTATGTAGACATCCCCCCATGCTCTCCTCATTGATTTTGGCTGGTCTTTACATGGGTACAGTAACTGTCTGAATGGATTAAAGCACAATTCTCAGGCTCATTACAAATAACAGGTACCTAAGAACAGGCAAAAGCCTTCAGCAAAACTGAAGGAGCAGAAAGTATATTTTCAGGTTTTGAAGGAAATGGGAAACTGGGCTGCGTTTTCATGTAAGTCATTTCAGACCATTTTGTTTGTAATAACTGTAAGGAACTTAGTAAATACACATTCTAATACATTAATACGATATTTTCCCACATTAGTGTGTATTTACTAAGTTCCTTACAGTTCATTAGTTCTGAAGAACAGCAAACTCTTTTGTTTTTCCTCTCTGACAGCCACTTACCACGGCCAAGGATAAGTAATCTTAAAGTCTTTTCAAGCCTGTGTGGTATGTTTGTATTATAAACATTTTTTAATGCTTATTGCCTATCTGTCTTTGTCTTCAAGAAATTTTCTTTGCTCATAGTGGAAGGTTAAGGTCTTAGATAGAGAAGCAAAAACCTGATTTAAGCTCATGGAGTTTTGCTGAAAGCTAGAAATTCATTATCTTCTGTGATGTGTTGAGTGTTGCTCTTCCAGAACTCTGAATTGCCATAAAAAACAGAAGACCTTCAGCTTCTAATCACGTTGCTATAATTTAAATCTTTTTATTATAAATGTTGAATCCATTTTTGCAAAATAAGACCAAATACTTCCCACCATAAGAAGCACTTCTTCATTAGTAAAACATGCATAGCTAATATAATTTCTGTTGTGAAATGTAAAAGGGAGCACTGTTAAATCTTTTCTCATGGAGTGTTGTTTTGGGAAAGCACTTAGCCGTTTAAGATTTAAAAAGGAGCAAGCACCAGTAATATGAGCTCAAGATGGGAATCAGGAGAGCTTTATTATGTAGCTAAAGCCACCTCCATCTTGCTTGGCATCCTGATTGCCTGACTAATCAGGTAGTCCTTGTGCACCTTGAGTAGCCCACCTGCAAAGTGGAAATTGTCAAAATGTTTGCATTTGCAAGTTTTGAGATCTGTGAGTGAGAAAAGACTATCTAAATGCAGTGTAAATTCTGCTGGCTTTTGGTTATATATTTCCATTAAGCTAACTGCCATGACTTCAGGAAGACTCTGCCTGAGTGTGTGTCTGCTCTAAATCCAGAAAGAGATCATAATGTAGACAAACGGCACATTCTAGTGTGTTTATGAAATTCTTTTACAAAGAGAGTATTGGATTATAAAAAAGACAGAGAAGTGTGTTGCTTGGGGTTTTTTTGACACAGGCTCAACAGAAGAAAGTTAGGGTTTTTTTTTTTTCTGTAGGATAGTATCTCTTGTGTTGAGATATCTGAAAAGTATAGTGATGTAATTTCTGGGCTAGGTCCTTTATCAGATTGAAGACCAGAGTATGAAATAGCTACAGTGTGATAGTTCTGTACTTTCAAAACACTGCTGTGAAGGAATAGGTTCATTTATTCTCTTCAATAGATTTCTTGTCACATGTTTGCAAAGTTCTTTTCACTTTCTAGTCAGTGTTTTCTCTAGTGATTGCTTTTGCTACATCTCTGTTTATTTTATAGCTAGTGGTTCAAGCATTTTGTAGTTTGGGGGCTTATTGAGCTTGTGCCTGACAGATTCCAGTGAAATCCTAAACATTCAGCATAATAATGTTCACATGAGGCTTTGAAGGTGTCCTGATTTGCACAATAGCTAAATGGCATTTTATCTCTAGTTTGCTAACGATAACACAAAGATTTCCTTTCCTCAGTAGACAAAGACTTTAAGACTTTAATGCCCTTTTCAGAGCCAATTTCAATAGAATATATGGAAGAAGGGCAGAATCACCTCCTTCAGGTTTACAGTGCTCTAACTCTCTTGATTTGAATTGTGTTTCATTAGAATAATATGGGAGTTCCCCAGTGGTAGTTGTGATTAGAAATATAGTCTGGATTGTACAAATATCTGAAAATTCATAATTCGTAATCACTGTGAAAGAACTGAAGAGGACTAAATATAACGTATAACATTAAAACTGTCCTGGGTTAACAGCATTTATGTGACATGCTGGGTACACCATTTTGATATAATTAACACAAGGAAAGCTGTTGGAGACAACAATTTTCTATACAGAAGCTAACCTGAACCCTATTTTAAGCTGAGATAATGGTCTTGCTTTTATGGCCAAACTGGCTAAAAATCAAAGGTCTGATTTAGCCCTACAAGTGTATCAGAGTAAAATCTGATGTAAATGACAGTGTAATGTGGTGGGTATGTGGGAAAAGCATGAACATATTATTTCTGTAAAAGATTTCTAGGCTGAGTCTCAATAAATTATAATAAATCTGTGGTCTCAAAAGGCTTAGGCAGAAAATAATGCAGATTTTTTAGGTTGCCTAAACTTCATTACTGACACTTGCAAAATCTCACAGGATAATTTCTTATAACATTTCTAACTGTATCATGTCCAAATAGTTTACATTTTAGGGTGACTCTTTTTCATTTTCTGAAACAAAACCACAGTTGATTGAACCAATAAAAGCAGTTATGAATCTTATTCTTATTGCAAGATGTTTTCTAATGTCTCAGGACAAGATGTCTTTATCAGACAGTCAAAATAAACAGTTTCACAAGTAGCCTTAGAACGTAGAAGGTCCTATAGAAATGTTAATTATCTTCCCTCCTTGGCCCCACGCCTCTGTAAGGTGCCATCTCACTGTACCTGGCAAGAGTGAGGTACTACACAAGTCTTGTCTCCCCACACTGCTACTGCAAAAATAATAAGGTGTTAAATACCCACTCCTTCTGGACACATAGAGATGTTAGTTATTCTTCCACTTGCCAATGTCCAGCATGTTACTTTTTAGATATTTTAAAAGATATTTAAAGGGATGTTTAGCACTCTAGAGAGTAACCTTAACTGAGCCATGATCTAGCGCTCTGTCATAGGGCTATTTAAATGTTTTAATGTTAAAGCTAATATGAAGTAGACTGTACTTTAGGCTTACTAGCCAAGAACAAGCCAGTGATATGAGCTACCTGCTAAGAATTATTGACATGGACTGCAAGTATCTCTTCCCTTGGGCATTTTTTTTCCCAAAAGTTAAGAGCTTGATCAGTTACAATCAAGGCAATGCAGTACTTTTCATGTGATGAGTGTGTGAAAAGGTAACAAGTTCTTTCAGAAGCCACTAAAAGATTACTTGGTAATTTCTGTTCTACAAAATTTGGCCCTTTTACCTCAGTTCACGTACTTGTTTGATCTCTTGTGTAGCCTGTTTGCCAGGAGATTCGTTGCTGCACATCATTGTCTGCTTCATCTTAGCAGAAAAAGTATACTTTTAACAAAGCTTGATTACAGGTAAAAGCCCTAACTGAGAAAATAGCTTTGTAGCTTTGACATAGCACAAAGTTGGCATAGTCTGTGCCTAACTTCTAGGGAAATCCTGTGAGCACCCTGCATTACACTTTCTCTCCATAGTCTAAATAGGGCAGGGGGATAGGGATGAGACAGGGACCTTTCTACAGAGTCTCTGTATGCCCAGCTTTTTATTTAATAGAAACCAGGGCACTTGGGAAAAATAGTGATAGATGGACAGTGGTCATTCACCTCCATTTGTAACATAGGCAGGGTTTATATCCAGATCCAGAAGTTAGGAAGTGCTTCCAGATCCAGCAATTTAAATGTAGTGTTAGAGATTAAAATGTAGCAAGACTGCTAGCCAATATAATTATTCACAGTTGGATGGATGCAGCCCTGAGATTCCCACTTGTCTTCTCATTATACATCTTGGTTGGGAGGCTGCTGTACCTGAACTAATATGAGTGGTATTGATAGGCAGGACACATTAGCTTGGACACAACCTTATGTTTCCCCAGCTACAGGGTTTCCCAAATCATAATGTTTAACCAGTTTGGAGGGCAGGCAGCTGTGCTTTTGTCCATTTTGCACTCGTTCAAAGAGAAGTAACCCCAGATTCTTAGTGAAGAAGTGGACAGATGCCCAGTCTGAAATTGCTTGCCCTGGTTATACGCTGGGAAAATGTAGTCTTACCTAGAAAAGTATAAAATGTGGAGATTCTGCCTTGGCAAGCATAAGACAAGAAACTTCATTTTTCTCATAGAAGCTGGAAATGAGAGGGAAATAATTCTATTTTTAGAACAAGCAAGGAATAGGAACTTGAAATTTACCTGGGTGTCTAAAACAGAAACTGGAAGCAGGTCAACTTACTGGCTAAAGTAATCTTGCATGTTTATTTCCCTTTCTTGGCAGCTTGAAGCCTGCTAATTTCTTGACTCCCAAAGCCTATAATATCCCTGCCACATTATCAGATACCTATTGCCCATTGTGCTTAAAAATGCAATAACATTTGTTTAAAAGATGTTACAAGCAGTGATTGGAATTTTATACAGTCATTAATATGTTTAAATATGCTTTGGAATAATCTTATATATAGTTTATTGCAGAAAGCTGTACATTATATTTTCACAAGCTTTTCTATTCTAGCAGCTTGGTCATCATGTATTAAATATTGTTATTTAACTGTCATAATGTTTTTGCTTCACTTAAGAAGTGAGAAAAAGATAGCTCATTCACAGTTCTCCTGTTCATGAAGTATCATCATAAAGGGCAGGGTTATCTTTAATATGTGATGCTACTGTCAGACTTCAAATACAGTACATTTCGTGTTGCTGGTGCTAGAATCAGTCTTGGAAAGATACTTTTTATTCTCATTACGTGACTTTACATGCTTATAATTTCTCATAAGACTTCTCAAGCTTGTTTTCAACACTGGTTGTATTGTTAAGTTTAACAACATTTATGCTGGTTAACATGAATCTCTCAGGTAACTCTGCATGTTTTGTAACTCAACAAAGTTTTCCTTTTAAACTTCAAATTCGGATACACATAGTTCATATTATCTGTATATGTAATACTATTAATAGGTCTAGTCTTTTCTCCAAGAAAGGTCTTTTAGATCCAAAATTACTATTAATGGAATTCTAGCAGTGAGAATTATACCAAGAGAAAAATTAAAATGCAAAAATTTGAACAGGTGCCAGGAATGAAGAGTAGGATTTTTAGTAACAACACTAAATTTCAGTGCAGTATGTTTTAACTCTTCGGCAATTCTCAGCTGCTCACGGGTTGACATGAATACGCAAAACAAGCTGAGGTATTGCCCTACATCTAAGCGAAAATCATGGAAGCTAGGACATAGCAGAGACATGCAAATGCCTGGGCCGGTTCCTGCTTGCTTTTGGCTGGGTTTACCAGCCTGGGGCAATGCCAGCCTGAGACCCTGCAGAGCCATTTGGATATGTCTGCACTATGATCCAAAAGTACCTATATCACCCAGCTTTTTAAAGTTATAGAGCTATCCAAGCTCACAGTACTTGAGCACTGGCTGTACCTGCATTGTGGTGGTACAAGAAGACCTGGCTCCAAGGTCATGCAATGAGGTGTTTGAACTTTGAGGATGAGGAAGAAAGAACCCCATATTTTTCTCCTTGAGCCAATACAAGAAATTGCAAATGAGGCTGGGAGTTAAAATGGAACTAAGTGGGATACAAGCTAAATCATTTGAGGTTTGGATGGGAAATGATGTTTTCATAAGTCAGGAAAGCACAGACAAACCCTTAACAAGAAAGAGCCTGGACCTGATGTCTGAAGCAACAAGGAGCGAATGGGTACTAAGCAGAGTAGGTTAGCCCAAGGCAACCATGCGGAAGTTGTGGATGTTGCGGTATGTTGGGATCGCAGTAACATGTAGCCTGGCCATACTGTGAATATGACACGAACCCACACTATAATCTTTGTGCAGAATATGTGATTTAGAGCCATGTGAAACTTGCACAAATCGTAATGTCAAATCTATTTTGATTTTTAAATGTATATATTAAGAGTAAACATGCTTACTGAAGTAAATATCTTTTTTTCCTCTCCCCCCCTCCAATGTAACTCTGAACATTATACAATAAACTGAGGTGATAGCTAAGGCTATAATCACATTTGCCTTCTTTATTAACACAGTTTAGTTTTTTCTATCAGAATCTTGGAATTTTTCATGAAAATTTTATGGAAAAATACTGTGTTTTCCCATGTTTTGTAGCCATTCTTATTTGGGGACTTTCAGCACACACATGTGTTGGGTCAGGAACTTAAAATTTGGAAGGGGCATTTCATTGACCATAACTGGGTTTTCCAAGCCTTTCAAATATTTAGCCTGGGCATTCTCAGTAAAGCTAGTCATGGTTAAGCAGTTCCTTATCAACTAAACTATTTCCATTTCAGAGGAGTACAGGGCTTGCACTAACATTAATCTTCCTATCCCTCGAGTTACCCTTTGTCAGGTACTCCAACCAAGAAAAAGGAAAAGAAGTACTTCAGGATGCTTCCCACTGATGAACTGAAGAAAGTAGAAGCTGCCTTCTGAGAAAGCAAAAGAAAAATTGGGTCAAGGGCAGAGGGGAGGGAGCAGGCAGTCACACTTTTGTCCACACTGTAGATACAAGCTCCGTATTTCCTATATGTGATATTTTTTCATGCCTAGTGGAAACTTATTTACAAGGTGCTAATGCACTGCAGTTATAGAATAAGTAGAAAATCATGTAAGTACTGGCATTATTGCAATAAAAAAATACACATAATGATCACCTGGGAACAAGATAGCATGATCTTGGGTCTTTTTGGTTGTAAGGTCATTGGGTATATTGTTTTGTGGTACATATACTTTAAACTAGGAGAAAACAAGTGCAACTCAGGGTTGCATTGATTAATACAGAAGAGCTTCAAGGAATCGAGATTTATTCAAAAGGGAGTAAGTCAGCTTTATTCATATTTGTCAGAGTTTTTGGACTGACAAGTGAGTATCGATCTGTATTTCACTGAATGTGTGCTACAAATCTCTTTTTATTCTTTCTTTCATATGACCAATAGTATTTCAAATTGTACGTACCTATTGTGTTAGAAAGTCAATTAACATGATTCTTGTAATGAGCACAATACTTCCAGACTACAGAGGCATGATAGGAGATATATCCTGTAAAATAACAGACACCATTATTTAATATGGTTGTGTATACCAAAGATGTCTCATCACTGCTGTGATGGTTTGATTGTCAGCTTTATTGTGTTCATATTTCAGCAATCACAAATACAATGGCACAAATAATCAAGAGACTGGAAAAAAAGACACTACCATGCTATGTGCAGCTTTTAGGTAGTGCCCATTGATTCCGAGGCTACAAAATATTATACTGGTTGTGTGGAATCATGTGGGGCAAAAAGAGTACTGAGCGATTCGAGGAAGCAAAGGCAGTCTGCTTTTGACCTGGATTCTGAAATGTCACAAAAAATCAGTGTTAGGAAAGTTGGCATTAACCAGCTATGTTGCCGTCAAACTGTTTATCTTGTGTTCCAGTTTTTCCCCTTTTCTGTGCATCCCTTACCCCTGGGGAAGGTTCCAAAACCCACTGTCGTCATGCATTCCCCCCATGCCCACCCCCCCACC
>NW_009212055.1:0-4369 GCF_000690835.1 Fulmarus glacialis
CAGTGAAAAGTGTTTCCTGATGTTCAGACTGAACCTCCTGTGTTTCTCGTTGTGCCCATTGCCTCTGGTCCTGTCACTACTGAGGAGAGCCTGGCTCTGTCCTCTTTGCATCCTCCATTCAGGAATTTAAATATTTTAATAAGATCCCACTGAGTCTTTTCCTCTCCAGGCTGAACAGTCCCAGATCTCTCAGCCTTTCCTAATAGGAGAGATGCTCCAGACCCTTCATCATCTTTGTGGCCCTTTGCTGGACTCTCTTCAGTATATCCATGTGTGTATTTTTTTTCAGAAGTTGTCTGCTTCTGCAAGTGACTTTGTATCTTTGAAAGAGCTCATCTCTACAGTGATACTTATAAAAAAAGGGAACTGCTAGGTGAAGAGAGCTTTTGAAAACAGGGTCTCAACTGATACTAAAAGCCTACAACTCATCTATTTTATTCTATATCATATTTCCTGACTTTTTTCGTGTTTTTTATTTGTTGTTATTTCCCCCCTCCCCCATCTGTACCACTGCAGAAAAAATGTATATGTATACTCTTTATTTGTAAAAATCACATCTGTAAAGCTATTTAATATCATGATTTGGTTAATGATTTAATGATTTTTTATTTGGGAATTTAGTTCAGCAAGGAAGACAGAGAGCGGATGAATCTGTGGATTTGTCAGATCACCCAAGCAAGGGATAGTCTGTTGTTCTATTGTTCTTGAAGGGTATCATGGTTTTGACTATTGCAGTCTCAGCTTTTAATTTACTCTGGCAGTACATGGTCTTTTATGTCTATGCTTGTTCTCATGATCGACAATGTCACATGGTCCCTACATTGTTCTTAGCTCAGACATGAAGCAAACATAATGGCCAACATTTTTCTTGATCCGTTTGCTTTTAATTTCAGAGGGTAAAAGCAATGAATACTAACAATAACACGATGCCTTTATAGATAAAATAAATACTTCTTCCCAGGTAAACATTATAGGAAACAAAAAAATAATTCACTGCAAATGCTACGCCATTGTTTATAAGGCAGAATGAGAAACTGTGCAGTTTAATGTGCCTTTGTAATTGTGACCAGTCTGCGTGTTCTGCAGTGAGATTGCATGGAATTACAATATAAACTACAATAGCATCACCATGATTGAAGGCCAGTGAAGATGGAAAGTAGGATTCGTTTTTTTGTTTGTTTACTTATTATCAGAAAATAAATTTTGAACAAACATACTGCATGACTATAACAGACAATATGGCTGCTTCCAAAGATTTTAAATGCCTGCTATTTCATACCTGTAAGATAATTACAGTCTCAGAGATCAGAACCTATTTTCTCGCATTTGTAAATTAATAAACAGAAAAGAGGGGGTGGACTTCTTTATTATTGCAACTTTTTATTTCTAACTTACATGTTTTACTGTAGTTTGATTAATATTTTTTTTGTTAAGCTTTCTATTATCACCGTTATCACTGTCGGTTTGGTGCTTTGAAACATATACCTCTTCTTACCACTAGATGGAACTGAGAAACCTTGTCATTTCTCTTTTTTTTTCTGTTACACAGATGCATACCAATTTCTTCAGGATAAAAGCTTGGTAACAGTCCAGAACTGACACTTACCAAGTTAGGGAAGGGTATCTGAAGCACAGTAATTGCTACTTGGTGTAGCACTACCTTTGTTGTTTGCAACTCTAACTGCCAAAAAAGAAGATATTTCAAATATATTATGCATGTTGTACCTTCATAAAAATGAAGGTAAAAATAAAACGAAGCAAAACAAACAAACAAAAAACCCGCAACCATTATAGCTTTCCAAACTGTGACAACTCAAACTAAAAGTCAATATTGATTGATTTTTCAGGAGATACTTTGGAGACAAACCAAGACAGTAATATGTTCACCTTCAATATATCTGACATTTAACTGTAGAAAGGCAAGTTAAAAAAAAACAACTTTTTTTTTCTTTTATTATATTTGTTTTATTCTGTGTATGTGGTGGGTTTATTTCTTTACATATCCTACAGAAACAAACATATACTCTTCTTCTGTAAAGATATAAACATGCAAAACTATTAGTTTCATGATGTATTCAAGTTGAAAAATATATAATGTAATGTATTTGTTGCTTTTGGTTTGAAGATCTATCACCTATTCTTTTCCTAAAAGTTTATTACTGTAGCAGGATGATATCAATAGACTGATGTAGCAGTTCCTGCACTCAGTTCATCTGCATTTGAATCAGGTGTTAAAGTATTCTCCATGCTCAGCAAAAATAATTATTTTTAAAACCTTTTAACTAGCATAATTTGTTTTGTATCCCTCTGTTCATTTGGATTGCTTTAACCTAACCAGATTATCCCATTTTTAGAGTGAATTGAAGTTTCACTTCTCATTAGAAACACCTCTTTCTCTCCTGACTAGTGACTGACCTGTCAAGCTTTCCGTTAAAATTTTCAAAGAAATATTTGCTTCCCTGTTCTGTGGTGCATTATTCTATATGCATATTTTCTATACAAGGCAAAGCTGCAATAAATACGTAAGAAATGAAGGCTTTTCAGCATTGTTCTACAATTTCCAGGAACCTGAGAGTTTCTGCCTTTCCATTTGATACCTGGAAGCTCAGACTTACAAAGATCAACTAAATGTATTTTAATTACGTCAGGTGGTGTTTTCTTTGGTGCTTTTTTTTGGTTTTGGTTTGTTTTTGTTTTCTAATCATGTTGTATTCAGAAATAGGAAAAGAGCATATTAAACACCAAATGATCAATATGCAAACGTTATAGACCATACATGCACGTTTCCAGTTTGGCCTACCTGTGTAATAGAAGAAAAGCCAGCCGAGAGTGTCAGTGAATTATGTGTAACTAAGCTCAGATTTATTTCACTAAAAATGGTTAACAGTTGTGGGTTTTTTTCCCTTTATCTCTATTGTTATCAGATTTTCTTATTCAGTTCCTTGACCTTTTCCTTGATCTTTCTTTGGCATAACAGTCCCTTTAATTCTCTCTGAAATTCTTCCCTTTCTGCAGCCTCAGCCTAGATCTCCTGTCTCCTAGAAATATATCATATCCCTGGTGTTGTCAACATCTATACAGAAGGGCAAAACACTGTGGTAATTAAGTATTACAAACACAAAACTGTGACATATGATCAACTCCTACCTAGGAAAAAAAAGCATTTTGTTCAACCTCATTTGTATCTTCTTAGTAACTAGGATGCATGTTAAAGGAAAGATGAGTAAAATACTCTTTGTTTACTGTGGAGTTCTGAGGAGGAAAAATAATATTTAAAGGATAAGTAATAGCTTATGTTTGTACCCTAACACCCTTACAGCAATGTTTCTTTGACTGTTCCTTTAAGCTATTAACTGCACAGAGCAGGTTCCTAGTTTATTTTTTATAAAGCAGTCTGTGTGTTGCCAGCCTTCTGCAGCACCAGATGATGTAAAAGAGCTGAAGACAGTTTTGCATGTTCTGTGAAATCCCTGAAAAAGACTAAGAAGAGAAAGCAACTTCTCATGGTTTCAGAAAGGATGAAAAAAAAGTCTGTATGAGAAGGTGTGGTTTCTTTATTTAGTTCATGAGTGCCCCACAGAGTTGGGAAGAGCCAAGGGGGCTCATATATTAGAGTTACAAGGCCTTCCTTCCTTTTTCTTTAGGATAAGCTCCCGAAAGAGCCTTTGTTACTATAAAATAGCAGTGTAAAATAAGAACAAAAGTGAGTATGTGACTCGCTCTATAACTTTGTTGATGGGTTAAGTTACATTAGAAATACCCTCTTTTTCTACCAAAACGGGCACTGCTCTTCAGGCGTGTCTCTATTAAACATTGCAGTGATTTTCTGTAGTATTTCATATTTTAGTACCTTAAAATACATCCAATTTTAGTCCCTTAAAATGCATCCACATGGTGCCCTGGAGGTTCTTGCTTGGGCTTTATACGATTTCATCTTCTCACTTCATATTGTATAATAGCATTATGTTATTATTACTAAGCTTCAAACTTCTCAGGGAAGTAGACATACACCAGTATTGAATTACACAATTTACTAGTACAATTGTACTAGTCCGTACTTCAAACACTCTAGATACATACTGAGAGTTTACCTGGTGTAAATCGGGCATCTTCATAGACTTAAATGGGGCTAGCTGTTGTTCGCCAGCTGAGGATAGGACAAAAACCAAAGTACATTTCATTTCTTGCCAAGACTTTTT
Organism: Fulmarus glacialis; assembly: GCF_000690835.1. Classification (NCBI taxonomy): domain Eukaryota; kingdom Metazoa; phylum Chordata; class Aves; order Procellariiformes; family Procellariidae; genus Fulmarus; species Fulmarus glacialis. The sequence continues at coordinate 4,200 of NW_009212055.1, forward strand.
TCAAATTGTGATGTTTTAAGAATATTTCCCAAATGAAAAGCTCAAAGTAAGTGATTATACATTATTTTCAACATTACTGCTTTAACAATGTTGCAGTTCAAACTCTGACAACAAACAAATGGACAAGAATGCAATACTGAAGTAAATATCCAGTTCTGAATACACATTAA
>NW_009212056.1:0-3792 GCF_000690835.1 Fulmarus glacialis
CGCGCAAACTGCCACGCCACGCCCTTCTGGCGCGCCAATAAGATAGGTAAGCAATGTGCGTTCTGGCATGCTAAAAGAAAGCCTCTTGCAAAAGTGATGCAGGACCCTGGTTTACCTAAACAACCTGAGAGTACATTTTAGACCCTGTTGTTTTCTTCCTTTTCATTCCATTTTCCTTCTGTGTTGTCCTGGATCTTTCATGGCTAGAATCTTACAACTTGCTGTGAAAGAACTGAAATGCGTAAAATTTTTCAGATAGCTGTTTTTCTTTAAGAAAAGTACAGCATCTAAAAGCAGTTGTTATATTTTGAGCTCACTTTTTTAATCCATCTTGAATGCATAATGAATTATGTGCAATGAATTGTTCATCTTATTTGAGTTGTTGGAAGACATATTTGTATTACAGATATTGATGTGTCTTTATAAGGTCTGAAAAGTGTATGGCATTGAGACAACTATCCTCATTTAAAAACATCAATATGACATGAGGCATTGAAAAAATAGGCCTATATTGTAGATAATGTTTCTGTATTAACTTATGTATAGTTTCTGTATTAGTTTCGCAGTGTGGTGAATCTACCTGTATGATACTTGATTATGACTTAATGCTTTAGTTCACTAGAATTTTATGTATTCTACAGCTTTTTCTTTAAATCAAAAAAGAAAGAAAAAAACAAAACGACAAAAAAACCCTGCCCAAAAAAATTTGTTTGGGGACAGTCTGTCATTCACAGAGTAAAATCAGACCAAATTTTAAATTCCCCATTAGTCCTCTTTTGAAGCTAAATTTGTGAAAGAAGTACTTTAGCATGCAAGTATTTCGTGTTGTATTTTACCTTTTATTTCCCCTCCATGCATGTTGCTAATTATTTCCTGGTATAGCAATTATATTGGACATAGAGGTGGTTCAAAATCATAAAATCATAAGATCATTAAGGTTGGAAAAGACCTCTAAAATCATTGAGTCCAACCGTCAACCCAACACCACCATGCCCACTAAACTATGTCCCTAAGCACCACATCTACACGTCTTTTAAATACTTCCAGGGATGGTGACTCAACCACTTCCCTGGGCAGCCTGTTCCAATGCTTGACCACTCTTTCAGTGAAGAAGTTTTTCCTAATGTCCAATCTAATCAAAATGTCTGATTCAGATAGATGGAGGTCTGTGCTTAAATCTCTATCTGAATTTCCAGTTAGGTCTTTATTATATGTTAGGGAGATCTCTTCACCTACATTTGAGTACTGGAAACTTGTTCTGAGAATTTTAATTCAACATAACTTTAATTGTACCAGCCATATCTCTTTCAAGTTATTTTAGTATGAGCCCTGACAGTTGAATGTTCTTAAATCTAATGTGTCTAATTATTCCTTTCTCCTCGACAATATGTCAAAGCTCTTGCCCCTTCTTGATGCATCTCTACCACTGTGACATACTGCGTTGCATTTTCTTCCTGCTGTTCGCTAGAGTGCATGTGACTACTAGTGTATTTAACTGCATGTAAAATTCATTCCTCCTGATGCTCCAAGTTCCTCTGTCTTGAGGGAGTCTTGATTTATTTTAGTTTATATCACCTGGCATATCATGCACTCTCACTCTCTCTTTTGTGAGACACTGGATTATTCTATTTCGTTAGAATGACATTATTCTGTGTTTTTCTTTTTGTTTGATCCTATCACATCTTTCCCCAAGTATCCACTATTTGTGCCCATTATGCGCAATGGGTAATTGCGTTAAATATAGTGAGCTTGGTATCACAGAGATGGAGTCGAAGTGTAAGTGGTCTGCTCTCATGATACCAGATCTCAGTGTCTTGCTTACTGGGTATTGACTATATAAGGTCTTCCCAATGAAGTAGTTTAGCAGCTCGTCTGTGGAGAGTGCAGGCTTAGAATTAGACTTCTCTTGTTTTTAGTATTTCCTCATGCTGTCTATTGTGAGACTTGAGATTCAGCGTAGATACCGGTGAAGCCCAAGGATAACTACAGAACCTTTTCTTATTTCTGTAGGATTAGGGGTAAGTGTCAGACATCCACAGCGTAATTCTCTTTTCATCATGACACTGATCTATTGGTCTGTCTTCAACTCAATTTTGTAAAAATGCAAAAATTGGCCTTTTATCTCTACAGTTACCTACTGACTGCATTTCCCCATTCCCTGTGTCGAACCTTTTCCAACCAGGATTTCTCTTCTACTTTTCCTCCTTCTAGCAACAGTGACTGCATGCACTTTGATTCCACAAGCACTATATGCAAGCTGGGGTAGTTTTCAAATGCCTGGCAAAGACTTTGTGATCCTAATGTGGAGATCAGTGGAAGTATTTTCTTCTTAAGGCAACCTCTTATCAGATCTGCTTACTTTGAATGTAAGTAGTTTGCTTAAATAGGATTTGCACACCTGGCATCTTCTAGCATGGAAGCTTAGATGACTCGCAGAGAGTAGAATCGCCCAGTTCCTCTTTTCTCCAGGGACATTCTCACCAAGCACAAAATTGCTTCTGCAAGATCTACCTAGACAAGGAGATTAACTTCTCAGTCTGGTTTTGCAGAAAAATCTCACCATTTATGTGTACTGAAACTGAAATGCAGCGATAAATCTCAACTTAGACTAAGAACACCCCTAAGGAAACATAAAAGGTTATTTCAGTGCACTATCTGGCAGGAGATCGCTGCCTTGTCTTTTCCCAGTTGTAAAACTGCAAGTTCTTCCTTCTAAATAAAACATACTAACCAGTAAGCAGTACTGCTGCTCAGTAGAATCTGAGCATATTCTGTGTTTCTGTGGGGACCAGTGTTTGAATGAAGACAATCTGTTTTACGTTCACCTCCCCGTGAGTGGTTGTCACATCAGTGAGATGGATCCAAGCTTTGACTGTGAATTTCTCTGTGCTGTCTTCTATCTAGACAAGATTTCCTTGGGAACTCCTTCCCAAGGTGGACTGAATAGCTCCTCAGTGTCTTTTTTAAATTTGTTCTTTGGTAGTTGAGACTTTGCTTCACAATAACAAAATTATGTTATCCCTTAACCTTATATACGCCTTGTCTTTTCACCTACATGGCACCAAGACTTTCACAAAATCTTTGATTGTTCTCATTGAGAAATCCAAAAGCTTAACTTCAGCAGAGAGGTGTTGCAGTTTTGTTCTTCTGGGGTTGGAGACCAGTGGAGTGGACTGTCCTGTGTCGATCAGAGCAGATCTTGTTTGTCATACAAACCAAAGTTTGTATGACTTTGGTAAGTCTGCTGAAGTACTTCATTGTGTCTGATGGCTCTAACGCGACTGTATAAAAGGACTTTTCCTGTAGATGTTTTTAGTGTGGACATGGTTAGCTAATGCATTTTTCAGTTTCTGTTCCTAAAGGTAACTTTTGGGCTGGTTTTGAAGTTTGACTCTGTGAATCAATAAGCGCTAAAGAAAAAGAAGGTAGTTACTTAGAGTAATGTTTTTCAAATTGTCCTGTTTGTTGCTCCTCTTCTTGCCATGTCTTGAAACACTTAGAGGAAATTGAGGTGCGAGGAACTTAATGCTGAGGATTTGAAGGACAGTTTGTGTGGGTGGGAGAGCAGCTTTCATATATACCTGACAGGTATTTTGAAAGTGAAAAGTCTGCAAGCACTGGTACTTGAAATGTGCAAGCACTTAGGAATCTATAGCTAGATAGTACTTTTCAAAGGTCTGTTAGTAATAACTTTTTTCCCCATTGGCTTATACAGTAGTGAATGAAGAACTAGAAGCCTTCTGGGAAGGCCTGTTTCTTAAAAACATTAATTTCATAGAATCATAGAATCAT
>NW_009212057.1:0-11260 GCF_000690835.1 Fulmarus glacialis
CTGCCGGCAGGCGCTCCCGCCGCGGCGGAGCAAGGTGCGCGGCTCTGTGAGCCCACCCAGGCCTGCCCGCCGCAACCTGCAATCGGGCAAAGCCCAAAGGGGAAAATATTCTGCCTCTGCTTAAAGTTTCTGACCCTGCGCTCCGAACAACAGAGCCCGTTTGCTAAATCGTCTTCTCCTCATACCCTTTTTCTGAGATACACATTCCCATTTTTATTTATGCAGGTCTTTCGTTGATCATCAAGTGGAACTTCATACCACACAGGCCCTGTCAGCCACTGCTGGCAAGTGAGGTTGCTCCTATGTTCAGGCAAACTTTACAGCAACAGTAAAAGCAAACATCATGGGAGAAACCTTAGCAGAATTCCAATATCATTATTTGCAAGATCCCTCTCCTCTAGAATGGAGCACATTGACCTAAAGCACTTCATTTCTCTACTTCTCGTCTGGCAGAGCGAACGCTGTTGCCTCCTGCGTTCTGCTCATGTGTGCACGCGCCCTTGTTAGCGCAACAGAACTAACGAGCAAAACCAGTAAACTTTTGACATTTGTTGTCTTTCACTTTCGACCCGTTGTGCTGCCGTTGATCATGACACTCTTTTGCTACTCTTGATGAATCTATGGAAATAGAAATGCAAAGTGCACACTTGCTTCAGATAATAAAAAAATGTTTTCTTTGGGTCAAATCTACAGTGTTTTCAAAAGATGTGTATGGGGATATCTAGAAGATCATTAAAGCAACAAACAAAATTTAAACATTAAATACGTTTGGCTTGCTGCCAACATATTAATACAAAACCTTTGTTCAGGGATATATAAATGATAACATTTCAGTTTCTAAAAACTAAACTTAAGAACAAACCCTCCACAGTAGCAATACTTAAACACTGGCAAATTTCAGTGACTACAAAGGTAACACAAGCCATCGCATTACTCAATAAGCAGAAAACTAACCCATGATGGGGATCATTTTTAGTTTCTTACGAAGTTTAATTTCCTCAAATGAAACATTCACCCTCTTAACTTGAGGTACTTGAACAAAGGCTTTAAAAACGCACCACAATTCTATCATTATTTGAGTATTAAACTCATAAACACAAGCAACGGTTGGCAATGAGAATAAAATGACAAGCACTAAGTACGCATTATACCAAATATAAAGATAAATAAAGATTAGCTGTCTGGGAAGCGCACAGAAGTCAGAGAAGTCTAGAAGCCTCACACTTCCTCATTTATCCTCTAATGGAAAAAATTGACATTAGCTGAAAAAGTATTGATTTTCTGTGCTGCAATCTGTGGGAGCCTAAAGAATTGAAAGTCATTTTTGCAGCATACTGAGATTGTTTAAAAAGAAAAACTTCAGAGAGGTCTGCTTGAATTACTTTCTGGATCTCACGATACACATAAACATTTATCTCTGTTCAGACTTGTCCTTCCAAACGAGAAACTCACATTTGGAAGTTGTACCATTACGTTTAAATCTGCTTCAGCACGGTTGAAACGAATAACCCACCTTGACAGAATCACCAACATAAACTGCAAAAACATTTCACTTGCTGCCATTAAGAAATGGCACCTTACCCTGCTATTAGGCATAAGGCCCGTTAGGAAAATAACTGATTTTCCCTGGTATGCTTAACACTCTGAATTTCCAGGCATTTTGTTCTCCAAGGTTTTTTTCCTTCCATACTCGCCAGCCCCGGCAGCCCCCTCCGAGGACCCCCTGAGATGGCAAAGGGCCCTCAGGAGAAGCGCGAGGGGCAGCTGGAGGGGAGAGGCGGCAGCCAGGACATGCTGTGGCCCCAGAGGGGATGGGTGAGCCTGGGCACAGGGCCGAAATTCAGGCCGAGGTGTATTAAGGGGTAGGGAGTGACCTGCGGAGGAGCGGCAGGACGATAAAGAGGGCAAGAGCTGAGAAAGCACACCTCGGTGCTGGAAACCTGGAGAATTAATGAACACTCCCCTGGTGCACTTGTCTTCAAAAAAATTAGTTTCAAAATTAGTTCGCGCTCATTACATTTCTTTATAAGAAGCTGAATTTCACCTATAAACAAACTCATCTAACATTGGTGGCTTTTTTCAGTGTTATATCACATAGCTATGACGCATTTTTCATGGCAAGTTACCCAAGAACCAGCCAAGACAGCAGAACTACATGTTCCTCAAGATATCTGCGGCCTAAAGAGCAGTTTGTTTTCATCAGCTTTCAACGTGGGAATGTTGCCAGAGATGTTAAAGTGTGAAATGAATAAAGCTGCCATGCTCTCCACAAGCATGTTCTGCATTTCTCAGCACTGAGCACGGTGTCCCCAACCAGACGAAGCAGAACAGAAGAAAGAAAAAAGATAGAGAGCTTACCATTGAACACGTGCAGTGGCAGCAAGAAATAAGACTTCTTTGTTAAGAGATACTGCCGCTTTTATAGAGAGCACTATTAGCCTAATTTACATCAATCCCTGCTTAAATAGTTCTGGTTTACTGTACTTAAAACCCCTTCAACTGATGTAAGTTAGCACACTTCTGTTGCCCTCAAGGGAACATCACCATGTTTATCAAGTCTTTATTGTTAGTCTCTACCTATTTTTTACATGGCATTATTCTTCACTGCATCTTTGAAATTATTTTGACTGACTTACTACAAATAACACAAGTGAAAAAGAACAAAGAAAATGCTGAAGTCAATATATTTAAATTTTACAAAAGAATGCTGTGTAACTTAAAGATAATTCAAATAGTAAATAGTATATAGAATAGTAAAGAGAGACAGCACAGGTTTATGACTGACATTATTTGATAGCTTTATGCAAAATGATTGAGTTAATGTGCTCACAAAATTAATATTAAAGCATAAAAATTTGCAAATACTGAATAAATCTCTCAAAACTCTAACGAACGTTGAGGGGGAAATCTAATACTGAATATATCAGAAAATAACTATACCAGAAACAGCACAAGGTGGCAGGGGCTAATAATACCACAGTGTCTTTGCACCACGAGCTGGCAGCCAAGGGCCAGGACGGCTCTGGGCTGGAAAGTCAGCGGGTATCAGAGCTGAAGGCAGCGATCCTTCCCCGCCACCCCATGCACAGCCCTGGTACAGTGCATTAACAGTGGGAATAACATTTCAACTATTAGAAAGCGCACACATCATAGAAGACGAGTGTGTATTGGGATCTGTAAAGGTGGTACAGTTAGAAGAAAAATGAGGCAATCAAGAAGGCGCAAAATGTCAGGAGGACTATGAACAGCGATCTGTTACACAGCCTCTGGGGAACTGGTCTAGGCATTTCAAGTGGAAAACCTAAAACCTAAGGGTATTAAGAAAAATATCACAGCTTTAGGAAAGGCCAAGTGATTACAACATGGCTGTTTTACCACCTCCTCTGCCTGAACTTACTGTTCATAGGTTCATGTTACATTGACTTGGCCAAACACTATGAAAAACAAAAGAAAATGATGAATTGGAATTTGTAAATTTTAAAGGCAAAGAATCTGCCACTCTCTTTCCTCTTTCTAGTGTAGCTCACAAAATTTTACTTAAATATGTAGGACATTTTCTCTTCTTCAGGCAGATGGACACACGGCAGCAGTTACGGAAAGGGTAAGAGCTACGAACCCAAGCTGCCACGTTCCTTGTTACATTTAAGAGCAACCAACTACTTTCCAGACCCAACAGCAACCTTTGCATTGCCAGAAACGGAAATGAAAAAGCTTATCATAGATTACTTTGGAAACTGCTTCTATGCCTTAAACTCATAGATACTGCGTACCCATGTGGAGCTATTGGAGAGTCCTGTAAGGGTCTGAGGGTTAGTTAGTTTGGCTAATTCTAACCCTCATTCTCTAACCTGGTTTGAGGCCTACCCCATTAATCCTCAACTCACATTTCACAAGAAAACACAACCATTATTGTATTAGAGACAGAAGCCACTCTAATTATTAATTGTAAGCTCTGTCACGCAACGGTATTTATGGTGACTGGGCAGGGGACAGCGTATGTAGCTACTAAAGAAAATACCTTGTAATTTTTTTTTTAAAGATTATTTTGCATTGCATATCACTCCAAATTGTATACTGCAAACTGACCGTGGGTCTGTATGTAGGCTACACTACCAGTCACAGGAGGGACTGAGAGAAGCCTGCTCAGTGGACCACCACATATTTTACATTTAGCTTCCCATAGCATATTTGCACACCCACATAAATACGGGTCACAGTTAAGGAGAGTTATAGAACTTACTTTTTTTTTCTCCAGTCAGCGAATGGGTTATTTTTGCCCATGATTATGTCACCCAAGAACATTAAACCAGGCAGCAACTATGACCTGCCCATACATGCACAAAAAAGCACAGTTGTCAGGTGCAAGTGAGCTTGGAAAGACAACTTGCACGTAGCTGATGGGAACAGGGGAAAAAGAGTATGGATTTTACACATGAACAACCATTACAATGAAAGACACAGAATTTGTATGGCTACAGAGCTAAGCTTCCAGTACCAGGGGCACATACTTTACATCCAGACTCATCCTCCGAGTACCCTATAGCTCCATTTCATATCATTCCCATCCTTCTGTTGTCTGCAAACATCTTCTGAAGAAAGCTTGTTTTCCAGAAACAGATTAAAACCAAGAAACCAGACTTTAAACACGAAAGAGACATAATTACTTCCCAGAGGGATGCGTGTGTCATGTTCACATTGGGGTCAGAGGCACCCCGAGATGACTCAACACCAACTGCCAATTTCAGACCTCAACAAGCTGTTTTATTTTGAAGCTTTTTCCTTTTAACCAAGTATCATTTCCACCATCAGCCACCACCTTCTCACCCAGCTGACCCACTCCACTCTGAAAGAAACATTTGTCACTAAACTAACCATTCCAGCTTCCCATTTACAAGCTCAAAGTCCCTTTATCTGGTACATTTGCTGCAATTTCTGTAGCTCTCCATCAGTGATTTTGCCTTTCCAGTTTCCCCAGAAGATCAATCCTTACCAGGTGGCAACATGGCTAACCGGCACCCTAAATACAAAGGTATAGAAGAAAGTAAGTTGCCTCCCACCACTCTCCTAAAACTTTTCCTACTCTAGAAAATAAATTGAGGAAACTTTTATCTTGTGGCCAAAATCTCAAAAATCATAATCTGAGAAGATGAGCCACAGTCTATCTGGATTCGTTTCTCTCCTACTTCTCAAACCACAGTGCCATTACTTTCCAAACAAGATTGAATTTTATTTTCAAAGACAGGATGGGAAGAAACAGTTAAAAGTTGTTTTCCTGAACAAGATCACAAGGGTATCAGGCAACCCTGAGTAGGTCAGGCATAAAAATGCTCATGCAGTAGAAGGGGACAAGAGCCCATCTGCAGTCCCACTGCAGAAGCAGGTTGACTACGCATGGGAGAGAGACGGTGACGGCTGAGGTGAGATGGGAAGAGAAATCACCAGCTTGGAACCGTTCCTGTAAGATGTTCACAGAAACTTCTCTTGACCCAAATCCTGTTTAACATCCCCTTATCCGCGTTGGGTTTGTCACAGGGGAATGGGGTGGGGTGGTTGCAAGAACAGAAAGACACCACTCTGTGTCACATAATCTAGCCGTGTTTTATTAAGCAGGGTGCGGCATTTCTGTTCCAGCTTGTCTATTCTATGACACACACAAATCAAGGTCCAGGTGGCACTGCCACCAGACCCGAGGGAACAGAATGCTCACCCCAAACGCTCAGTGGATGCAAGTCCTGGCCAGTGGCCTGGACCTCACACCAGGCTGTTCCCCTCCAGCTCAGCCTTCCAAGTGTCAGAGGTACGTGCACGTCCCATGTCACGCTCCCTCATCTCCCGCACCTGGGGCTACTGCTTTAACTATTTATTGGTTTCTCATTTAAACCGTCAGCATGAGCCATCAAAGGTCTCACCAATTCCACAGTCCTTATCTAAGGTCAATTAGCAGTTGCCACCAAAGTTTCTGTACCTCTTTGGTCTCCCACCCCCAATGTGTTACAGGAAGTGTGAAGTTAAGTTCTTCTATCATTTTTTCATTTTTCCAGGATTAATCAGGTCAGCTAGAGCTGGGCAGGTGTAGCCAAGGTCTCCTCTGTCTGGGCAGGTAGCCCTCACCCCATGGCACAGGTTTCATACAGCCTTTTCTTTGGGCAGCCTGAGCTTATTCCATTTCTCAACAGAAAACTTTCCAGTTCATCATCTGAAAAAGGATATCACAGTCCAAGGTAAGGTATCTTGAAATTGATCTATAGATCATTCTTACACAAATGTTACTTTGGGTTTAGTTGTTTCTATAACAAAGCAGTCCCGGATATATGCCCTACTGTACTAATGTAAGGGACCTAATACATTCTTTTAATACCTTTGAATCCTTCACAAACATAATTCACTAACTTAATTGGAAACAATATATGCTATAGAAAAGCTTTGTACCAACAGAACAGCATTTGCATTAGAGGGTGAGACTACATTCAATACCACATACAGATAAATTAATCCAGCCTTTTAAGTAAAGAATCCGTAAGTTCCTTAGCATCTCTGCTTGGACTAGAAATGTGCCAATCAATAGGGACTAAGCATAGCTTTTGTGATTTTTGTGATTTTCACGATTTTCATGTGAACTGAAAAGTACGGGGGTTTTTATATAGTTTGTAGGCTACAAGCATTTCCATCTCTCAATTTCCACTGTAAAACAGGGAAAATAAAACTCTTATTTTAGCAGAGTTATGAATGCAAGCAGTCAGATCACACCGTGAGAGATCATAACCAAGACTGGACTTCCTATCTGCTAAATTCTGGGTAGATTCAACTTTTCCACCTGATTCTCAGCATCTCGAAATAAGGAGGAAAAGATTCATTGGAGCTGGGGAAGGGCTTAAATTCCACAAATGTGAAATATTTGATTGAGGAACATAGAACCTTTAAGAGATGTCCAGGGCCCACACTCTGCCAGAAATACAGATAACATCTCCCAGCAAGAAGACAGCAAGAAAACCAAGTTTCCCAGAAGGAAATTGATTTTTTTGGTAGAAAACTTAATCTTTGAGTCTAATGCAAAATGACACCTGCAACTTGAAGTTCTTGCAACTCTATATTAAGCTCACAATCAACTAGAGATTTCTTTTCTTCACAGCTCAAGTTAATGTATCCATTATTTCCTTTAAGAGAAGTGCTCTCAACTAGCATTAAAATATATTCACCTTTAAGGAACTCAAAAAACCCCAATAAGGAAATGATTTAACTTGGTTTCAAAATGCAGCTGTTCCTTCTGTTAGAGTGAGGCATTTCTAAGGATCATTATAAAGCTCTCCTAATCTTTACGACATTACAACTGCCATACATTCCAGACCCATCCTCTTACTCTTCTTCAATCTCCAATTTCCTCCTCCTCCTCCAAAGCTTCTCTTTTTAAAGTTAGAGGTAACAAGTAATGAGATACAATCTTTTTTGGTTTCTGAGTTGGTGATGGAGGGGCTCACACTGAAACCATTTAAACAACCAGTCTGTAACTTTCTCGGAAAGACAAGCTTGGAAATTCAGCAGCTCCCTCCCTGCTACTACCACCCATAACTGTATATAGCCCTCAGCACATACTGACACATTTTACATGGAACTAGCTGGAAATTCTGTAGGATTAATACACATACTCCAGAAAAAAAATTTCAGAGTTTCTAAGCACCATTTATTTTTCTTTGTAAATAGAAAATAGTAGTGTCTGTGTTTTGTCTTTAATGCCAAACCAGTTAGAATCATAGAATAATTTAGGTTGGAAGGAACCTCTGGATGTCACTTGGTCCAACCCCCCTTAAAAAAAGAAAAACACACACAAAAAAAACCCACTTCAACCCTGTTTTTTCAACAGTTGTCTCTAGTATTTTGGTATTGTTCACTTTTTTCCTCCCTTGATAACTTAACGAGTCTATTCAGCCCCCAATTTTCCCTAAAAGACACGAGTTTGACTGACTATACACGATAACTCCCGGGGTCTTCTCCTGTCTTCCACGTTTCACGTTTAGCTGTCCTCCCTTTGACCGGCTTATCAGCTACCAGCACCGAAAGGTTCTTCCATCATTTTTCAACTCTTCTGAAAGGAGTAACCCCGAAAGAGGGATATGCTAGAAACACCATTCACCGGGATGTATATAGTGGTGGCAGCATTTAAAGAAAACTTTTAACTGCCCTCATGTCTGTATTTTGACTTACAGGAAATAGCTGAAAGCTACGGGCTTCTATTTACAGCTCAGAAGACCTAGGTATGGAGATAGCAAAACTGATTACAAACATACATAAATAGCACCATTCATAGCATGGACACTACTATAATTTCATATTCCTTAATATTTCATAATATTACAACCAAATTCAGTTCACGATACCTGGCACCTCATAACACAACTTCCTCCCCATCAGACTTCTTACAGCTGGAGAGTTTCCCTGTCTGCCACCAAAGCCATGTTTTGAATCTGCCAAAAATCCAACATCCCTCACATGGCCTGAGTATGTTTACTTTCATTTGTATCTAGTACCTGTTGCTGCTTCCTTCGACATCTAGAACCTTGATATTGCAAATTCAAGCAAAAAAAAAAAAAAAAGTAAGCATTTACTTTAGTATTCCACTGGGAAGGATTTTTTTTAATCTCATTAAACTAAGCTTAAGAAAGAAACACAAGCCTGAAGGAAATTCTCGAGAAATTTCCTTTCAAAGTACAATTGCCCAGAGTAACATTTCCCACGAAAATTATCTACAGAAACTGTTGCCTTTTCCCATGCCAGCACAGTCAAAAGCTTCAAAACCAGCAAGCATTTAGTTACTAGGAAAAAAGCCTGAAAAATAAAGCCTCCCAGTTTTTAATCATCACGTACACCAGAAATCTCTGGGAACTGTTCGAATTGTTCACTGTTTTAAAAAAATATTAGAAAAGACAGGGGTAATGGACAATTATTTTCTACCCTATATAAGAGGCATAAGGGTTAATTAAACCGTAAGCACAGGCTCCTGGTATACATACACGCCCCACCCTTCAGCAGTGAAGCACTGACCGTTCCCTTCCCATCTCCCACTCCAATACCAGTATCAGGACAGCAGGTTCTCCAGCCTGGCACCGAAGGGCTGACCTGGAGGACTAGTGTTCCTTAAGAAACGCAACTCTCCTGAGAGAAGGCTGCGTGGTACTAGAAGCGTAAGTTCTCAGGAAACTAAAGTAGTATACGCAAAAAACATCCCCAGAGAAAACCCATGCTGATCTCCCATGTATTTGGCAAAACAAGAGTAAAACCATTCTCTTCTGTCACACTGAGAGATCCAGTGGTAGACCGTACCTCAGAAGAAATGCGAAGCACCAAGGGGTAGACACCGGTGCACATCCCGCACACGGACACGCACCGAAGGACTGAAGGAAAACGAAGCAGTACTATGAACACCCTCTGCCTCCATCTCCAGCGTGGACTGAAGGAAGAAGAGCCAAAGGAGAGCAGCCCCCATCCCCGGCAGCACTTGCAGTAGAGCAAGAGGTGGGGACTCCCCTACTGAGCAAGTCACAAGTTTCTCTTTCCAGAGCCATGGTGGCTTGAAGTAGTATGGCCTGAATGGCTGCTCAGTTAACAGCTGTGAGCAAAGTTATGGGTCTGATGGCTTTATGTATAAAAAACACATCCAAACATATAAATATATATAGAGAGAGTACAGCCCTTTAACACCAGCATTTGAAAAAATCCCACTTGTTCCTACAAGTAGATGAACCAATGTTTTGTTATTCCCGGGTGAAACCGAAGCAAAATAAAGACTAGAAAAGCAGCAACAGAAACTTGGAGCATCACAGAGATTTATGAATAAGCTGCCAGAACAGGCTAAGAACAAAAAAGGGCCAGCAATAAGAAAGACTGCTAACAATACCCCTAACAATATGGCTCGCAAGCACTATGGAGGATCCGGGAGTGTAAGAGCAAACTAATAGGAAGTGGAAGAAGCGAGCTTGCGGAACTGCAGTACAACAAAAGGTACCTCTTGAGCCCTCAGTACCAAGGGAAAATGTTTAGAGGCTCTTCAGCCACAAATCCTGCAATATTTTTTTTTTCTCCAGATACACCTCCTACCATTTACTTGTACAGAAAAAGTTGTTTAAATATAAACCTCCTTAGGGTATTTTAAATAATAAATGTTGCACGTATCTCTGTTAATTTATCCAAAATGGAGAGCAAAGAGAAAGTAGTCCTCCTCTTGTGTAGTTTTTAAACAGAATTAAAAGAAAACCCTATTTATTATACATACATAAAAATAAATGTTTTATTAAACATATAAGATACTGTGATCCATACCAACCACATCTGCTTAACCTTAAAGGTCAAGGTCATGTCATTTTTACCAAGATTTTAGAAGTCTAATTATAGTATCTACAGATATATGGACAGAGGATGGTTATTAGAAAAGAACTATTATAAACCAAACACAATTATATTATACAGAAACCATTAGATATTTGATGAGATTTTAATCTTTGAGCTGGTATCATTCTGCAAGTTAATCATCTGGAGAACAGAAAATCTGTTAGGAATGCAATTAAATGTACTAGTTCCATTAAAATTGAGCTGATATAGTTAATTGTCGTCCTAAAATAGCTATTTCCTCACACCTTCACTATGCCATTTTTTTTTCACCTACTGAGTAAGAGTCTATTTAAGGAACACTTTTCACTTAAACTCTCTAACAAGATCTGTGAATACTTTTGTTCTGTCACATTACCCCATACAAGTTGCACTGCAGTTTGCTGTTCGACCTTGGATTCCTAATTCACGCTGAGAAGTACAGCAAGGTCTTTTGTTTCAGTTACTATTAGTCCATAGGATCTGCATTGCTGAAGCTTTGGGGAAGACCATCAACAACGTAGCCTTGCAGCACACTAAAGCAGTTACGAAATAAAACGAAATGAGGGACCAATGGCAAAACCCACGTCAGATGGTCATTTTAAGCATCAGCACTTCTGGGAAGCAGATAATTTCCAAACAACTGTTGTAATGAATCCATGCATATTCAAAGTACTTGCAAGGGGTTTGCAGCATCGCTAGCAGATCGGGAATACAGGCCACTGCTGCCTTTTTTTGAGAGAGACAGACAACGAGAGCAGAAAGGCACCCCAAGAGCGTATCAACTTAGGAGATCCTGATCTGCAATTCATTCTCACAGGCCAGGCAGCTTATCGGGGCATTTTAGATTGCTCTGCATGGCAGGGGGAAAAAACAGGGCTTCGGGGAGCGGCAGCTCCGCCGC